>NC_137029.1:19974074-20108233 GCF_032717465.1 Coenobita brevimanus | reverse complement strand
TCTATCCCCCAAAGTTCCATCACTTACTCATCACTTTTCCCCAGTACTTGAATGCACTCACATTCCTCCATATCCTCTCCATCCAACTCACTGCACACTCATTGTTTCCCATTCCTCTCAAACACCATAACTTTACTTTTATTTGTCTTTAACTTTCATCTGTCCCAAATTCATTCATGAAACCTCTGCAACTCCTGTTAAATGCCTCATGTGCCTTATCATCAACCAAACAGCAACACTGGAAGCTTCCAAATCTCCACCCTCATTCATCAGAGGCCACCCCCACATCCACTGCCCTACCTTGCACCTCCTTCCTAACCCCATCCCACATCCATATATACCTCATTAAACAGCCATGGAGACATCACACACCCCTGTTTCAGTCCCACATTGAGATCAAAGAACTCACTCCAGCTCAACATCCACTCGCACCGTAGCCCTAGCTCCCTCAGTATATACTCTTCACAGCACTCAACAATTTCCCCCTCCTCCATATATTCTTAATACCTTCCACATACACATTGCCTCTATGTGATATTCTGTCATAAAGCTTTCTCCAAGTCCATGAAAGGCAGCATACACTTTCCCTTCCCTTCTCTAGATACTTCTCCACACTAAACATCTTAGAACAAATATCTGATCTACATACCCTTTTCCCTTCCTAAATCCCCCTTGTTCTTCTCCAACTAGCTCCTCTGTCATATGCCTAACCTTATCAATGAGTATTCTACCATATATTTTACCAGTCACACTAAGAAGGCAGAAATACCCCTATGGTTACCTACATTACTTCTCTCTCCCCCTTTTCCTTTGTACATAGGAGACAATTATACCTGATTTCATCAGTCCTCTGGAACCCTTCCCTCTTCCCAAGCCAATCTACACAACTTCCATATCCACTCCACAACAATCTCACCCCCATACCTAAGCATTTCACCACACACTCCATCAATTCCTGGGGCCGTTCCCAGCTTAATCTTCTTCATCGCTTCCACTCACTTCCGAGCCTACTGATCTCTTCCTCCCTCCTCTCATCTCTTCTTCTCCCAGCCATTCCCCAACCACTTATACTTACACTGCTCTCACTCTCTACATTCAACAAATCCTCAAAGTGCTCCTTCCATCTCCTCAATTTCTCTCTCTTCTCCACCAACAATCTATTATTCCTATCTTTCACTCCCCTACTATTTCCCCCTTTCACAATGCCTTACTTTTCTTTACCTCCTTCCAAAACAATTTCTTACTCTCCCTCCATTTCATACTCAGATTCCTCCCAAACTCTTCATCCACTTTCTTCTTACTCTCCTTCACCAGTCTCTTAACCTCCCTTCTCCTGCTCACACATACCTCTCTCTTCTCTCTCTCATCTTCTCCCCTACCTCTACTCGCCAACCATTCACCATATGCCTTCTTCTTTTTGTTCCACAGCTCGTTTCACCTCATCATTCCACCATGCTGTCCCTTGCACACCCTTGCATCTCCTCCTCACTCCACAAACCGCCTCACACGCTGCGCTTATCTCTTCCGTGAATATCTTACATACATCTTCCACCCCTTCCATCTGCTCTAGCTCATACCTTCCCAGTCTTTCTTCCACTATGCTCTTATACTCTGTCATTTTCTCACTAGCAATTTATCCACTCTTCTCACAGGAGCTGCTTCCTCCTGTCTTCCCCTTCGTCTCCTCAACCACTTTCTTTGCAGCTCTACCTTGGCCATCACTAAGTGATGGTCCGAGACTCCATTCCCCCACCCTCTCCACACCCTTGCATCCAACACTTGTCTTCTCATTCGCTCATATATATATATATATATATATATATATATATATATATATATATATATATATATATAGATAGATAGATAGATATAGATATATATATATTGTTACATAGCCTTTGATCTCATCATCCTTTGTGTAATTTTGACGCACAGTTGCTGCATGTTTGATCACGAGCGTGTTCTGCCTCAGTCCCCCCCTTCTACCGTTATAGTAGAGTAAGTCGTTCTCTCTGTTGTCCAGAGCGGGATTGTCAACTCTATGTCCCCATGGCTTCATTTGCGCGTCCTTATTACAAGTTGTATCAAGCTCTCCTGGCTCCTATATAATGAGCTCAGTCTCTGCATCATTGCCACTTAGATCTGCTCCTCATTTTGTTCACATCTCTGTCCTCCCCTGTACAGATATTATTATTGTGAGTGCTCAAGAAATCTCCAAACATCTAGCAGCTGTGTGTAATTTTCAGTATTACTGTTATTGCATTTTTTCTTGTACTGTATAGCATAAGTTTAATTTGTAGGCCTAGTGAAGTTTTTGTAATTCATGTAGGGTTCTTTATGTCAGTCATTTTTGATAATAGTTTGTATCTGTAATTATTTATCTGGCATTCACTGAGTATTATCTGGTATCTCATTTTATCAGGGCTGACTTAGATAAATTTACTCTTGCTAATTTCGTGTTAATAGAGGCTATTGCAGTTAACCATATATTTAACCTGTTTATTTGCCATTACATTATCCTTATGAGTTCTTAATGTTTTGTTGTTAGTTTGAGCATTAAACTTTAACTTGTAATTTTACCTAACTCTTTTGTTTTGAACCTGGAACTTTACGGGACAGTAGTGACTCTTCGTATTCTCACTTAAAGTGTACATTATCTTTCTCTCTTCCGTAACATAAATTTGGCGACCTCATATCAGGATATTCAGGATATTATCATAAGGATATTGTTTGATATTTTGTGACTGTGATATATTCATGATGGCTACTATTTCTACACTTGATGAAGCCAAAGATTTTTTGTCAAATGTGCAAACAGTGTGTGATATAGAAAACAGAACAAAGAATGAACTTAAGATTGTTGCTCAACAATTGGGATTTGTTGTTCGCTCTCATCAGTCTAAAGATCAAATTGTTGCCATGATTAATGAAAGCTTGTTTAATGTAACTCCTCCAAATGAGCAAACGCAGATTGAATTAGCTAAATTACAGCTAGCCCTGCAGGAGGCCCGTGCTAAGGAGGCTGAGTTTCACGCACAAGTTGAACTTGCCAGGATTCAGGCAGACCATGAGTATCGCATGAAACAAGGTGGAACTGGATCATCTAGCTCTGATGATTTTGATGTGGCTAAAAATGTTAAACTTGTCCCTCCTTTTAATGAATCTGACTTAACAAAGTATTTTCAGTTGTTTGAGAGGGTAGCTACAGGTTTTAATTGGCCTAAGGAGTATTGGCCAGTACTCCTTCAAACTGTTCTCACCGGTAAAGCTCAAGTAACTTATGCATCTTTGCCTCAGGATCAGTCTGATAATTATGATGTAGTAAAGAGCTTGATTCTTAAGGCCTATGAGCTTGTTCCTGAAGCTTATAGAGTAAAATTTAGGACAACTTACAAGCAAGATAAGCAATCCCATGTTGAGTATGCAAGAATCAAAGAAGATTTGTTAGAGCAGTGGTTAAATTCTAAGAATGTGGATTCTGATTTTGGTAAATTTAAGCAGATGATTTTGCTGGAGGATTTCAAAAGGTGTATTAGTAAAGATGTAAGCCTATATCTTGATGAGAAAAGAATAGATAATTTGTCTGATGCTGCAGTTTTAGCTGATGAGTATGTTCTCACTCACAAGAGATATTCTAGAGAAAAAGGGAAAGCTGAGAGTAAGTACGTTGCCTCTACTCAGAGTACAGGTAACAGGAAAGAGAATAAGGATGATGTTTCTCAGGAAGTAAATACCAGCTTCACCTCTAGATTTCAGAAAAGTAAATGTACTTATTGTAGTAAGCTTGGTCATACTACGGAGAGATGTTTCAGGAGACAGCATGATGTGAACAAAAAGGAGTCTTTAAATATTCAGTCAATTGGTCTAGTGTCCACTCTTGAGAGTTCCCAGAATTCTTTAACTGAGTTAACTGAACCTGCTTTGAGGGGTAACTTAAATTCTCATGATGGAGCTCCTCTTTTGAGCAGTAACGTGGGTGACACTCTCAAGAGTTCATGTGCTAATTTCCTGTCTGATGGTTTTGTCAGTCCTCTGGACAGTAATGACAGGAAATCAGTTCAAATATATCGTGATACAGGTGCTTGCCAATCCCTTATGCTGACCAGTGTTCTAGGCTCTAATGTTAATTCCTCTGATGAAACTGTAATCTTACAAGGTGTAGGGAATAATTACTTCTCTGTCCCTCTGTGCAGAGTGAATTTAGAGTCTGGTTTTGTTAATGGTTCCGTTATGGTTGGGTTGGTTGAGACACTCCCAATGTCAGGTGTAACTTTCTTACTTGGAAATGATATTGGTGGAAGTCAAGTGTGTCCAGCTCCTCAGTTGTCTAGTGAGCCAGTGGCTGCGTCCCAGGATTGTGATGTCCCTGATGTGTTCCCTGCATGTGCTGTCACTAGGGCTAAGTCTAAAGTTACTGGTGATTTAGAGGATAATGATGATGATGATGTTATCCTAGCTGACACTTTTCTTGCTAATTTGGACCACTCACCAGATGAGGCAGTACCCCGTAGTGTTGATAATTTGTCTCGTCAAGAGTTGGTTGAGTTGCAGGTTGCTGACCCTGAGTTGAAAGGTCTAGCTAACTCTGCTTGCAGTGAGGAAGAGTCAGCCGGTGCTTCTACTTGTTATTATGTAAAGTCAGGAGTACTTATGAGGAAGTGGAGACCCCCAACAGCATCAGCCGACTGTGAATGGGAGGTTGTACATCAAGTTGTCATCCCTCGTGTTTGTAGGCAGGATATCATTAGAGTGGCTCATGATTCCAGTTTGGCAGGACACCTTGGAGTGAGGAAGACTGTGGCACGCATTTTGAAACACTTCTACTGGCCAGGTATCTTCAGGGATGTTTCCTGGTATTGTAAGTCTTGTCACACCTGTCAAGTTGTGGGGAAGTGTAATCAGACCGAAAAGGTTGCACCTCTAGTTCCCATTCCTCCTTTTGAGGCGCCTTTCACCCGTGTGTTGGTGGATATTGTGGGCCCTCTTCCTAAGACTTCTTCAGGATTTTCTTATGTGTTGACCATGATTGACATGGCTACTCGTTATCCTGAAGCCATTCCACTTAGAAACATCTCAGCAAAGAACGTGGTTAAGGAAATGCTGGGGTTCTTCACAAAGTTTGGTCTGCCTAAGGAGGTACAGTCAGACCGGGAAGTAATTTCATGTCAAACGTTTTCAAACAGTCTCTGAAAGAGTTGGGCATCACCCAGATCACGTCTTCAGCTTACCATCCCCAGACCCAAGGAGCGTTGGAGAGATATCATCAAACACTCAAATCGATGCTCAAGAAATACTGTTTGGAACATCAGAAAGACTGGGATAAAGGTCTTCCATTAGTTGTGTTTGCAGCGAGAATCTCCAAATGAATCACTGGGCTTCTCACCTTTTGAACTACTGTTTGGCCATGAAGTAAGAGGACCCCTTAAGTTACTCAAGGAATGCTGGCTGTCGGAGGAAGATGACGTCAACCTGCTGGAGTATATGATGAAGTTCAAAGAACGGCTGTCCACTGCTTTACAGCTGGCGAGAGAGAATTTAGGAGCTGCTCAGGAGAAGATGAAGACTTGGTATGACAAGAAGTCCAGGTTACGCCACTTTCAGCCAGGAGATCAGGTTTTGATTCTGCTACCAGTTCATGGGCAACCTCTTCAAGCCAAGTTTAGTGGCCCTTATTTCGTGGAGAAGAAACTCAGTGATGTCAGCTATGTCATCGCCACACCAGATCGTAGAAAGAGCAAGCAACTAAGTCACATCAACATGCTAAAGTTATATCACAGGCGGGACGAAAATAATCCAGTCTGCACTGTAGCTGTTCCACCCGAGTCTACAAGTGAAGCTCTCCCATGCAGTATGAGCCTGAGTGATAGTTTGGGGAAGAATCCTGATATCATGAATGATCTCCAGACTAAGCTTTCTCATCTACCTCCCAAGGAAAGGCAGGAGTTTTCGGCATTACTGCAGGAGTACCCGCAAGTGTTCCGTGCCACTCCAGGAAGAACTACTGTGTTGATGCATGATGTTGAGCTTGGAGACGCAAAGCCAATTAAACTGCCTCCTTACCGTGTGAACCCAGTGAAAGTTCCTCTCATCCAGAAGGAGCTTGGCTACCTGTTGGACCACAAGATGATTGAGCCCTGTCAGAGCGAGTGGAGTTCTCCTGTCACTCTGGTCCCTAAGCCAGGTGGGTCACAGCGGCTTTGCATCGACTACAGACGTGTTAATCAGATAACTAAAACAGACACTTACCCTCTCCCTCGCGTGGAAGATTGCATAGACAAGATCGGAAAGGCTAGGTACATAAGTAAGTTTGATTTGTTAAAGGGATACTGGCAAGTACCTATGACTGAACGTGCCAGGGAGATCTCATTTTTTGTAACATTAGGAAAGACCTTTGGATGGTCTGTAATGCCATGTACAGATTGTTTTAGAGTAATAAGAAATTTCCTTTGTAAATTTCTTTTTTCTTTGTGGGGAGGTGTTACATAGCCTATGATTTCATCATCCTTTGTGTAATTTTAACGCACAGTTGCTGCATGTTTGATCACGAGCGTGTTCTGCCTCAGTCCCCCCCTTCTACCGTTATAGTAGAGTAAGTCGTTCTCTCTGTTGTCCAGAGCGGGATTGTCAACTCTATGTCCCCATGGCTTCATTTGCGCGTCCTTATTACAAGTTGTATCAAGCTCTCCTGGCTCCTATATAATGAGCTCAGTCTCTGCATCATTGCCACTTAGATCTGCTCCTCATTTTGTTCACATCTCTGTCCTCCCCTGTACAGATATTATTATTGTGAGTGCTCAAGAAATCTCCAAACATCTAGCAGCTGTGTGTAATTTGAGTATTACTGTTATTGCATTTCTTCTTGTACTGTATAGCATAAGTTTAATTTGTAGGCCTAGTGAAGTTTTTGTAATTCATGTAGGGTTCTTTATGTCAGTCATTTTTGATAATAGTTTGTATCTGTAATTATTTATCTGGCATTCACTGAGTATTATCTGGTATCTCATTTTATCAGGGCTGACTTAGATAAATTTACTCTTGCTAATTTCGTGTTAATAGAGGCTATTGCAGTTAACCATATATTTAACCTGTTTATTTACCATTACATTATCCTTATGAGTTCTGAATGTTTTGTTGTTAGTTTGAGCATTAAACTTTAACTTGTAATTTTACCTAACTCTTTTGTTTTGAACCTGGAACTTTACGGGACAGTAGTGACTCATCGTATTCTCACTTAAAGTGTACATTATCTTTCTCTGTTCCGTAACAATATATATATATATATATATATATATATATATATATATATATATATATATATATATATATATATTTAATTCTGCATTTCCCAATCGTTTAGAAGTCTTTAATGAAACGAAAATCTTTATGTGTAAAACGTACAAATACCCACCTTCTTTAACTGTGAAGCAGTTCTATTCCAGGTTTTCCTTGTTCATCATTGTTACTGATTTGTTTCCAAGTCGAGATGTTTTCAACATCAGAAAAGTATTCTGAAATTTTGGTATAATTGGAAAGTTTTCCCAACAAATTTATATTACATTTGTGATTGTGAAAGTTTTATATTTAGTGTCGTCGCACTCATTTTTTTTTTTTTTTTTTTTATCATAATAGGTTGGAATGACTCCTAACGTGGTTGCTTTTACCTTAACACTACTATTTTTTATCCTGAAAGTACTGTTATGAAGGGGATTTTCCAGTTAGGTAGTCTCGTACCTTCGAGACGTTTCTGGTGCCGTAAGTTTCTTTACGAGTCGACAGAGTTGCCAGTTTGCTGGTGAGTTAAACATTCATTTACTTTGGTGCTCTTTCTCTTTATAATGTTTTATTTAAGTGATTGCTTGTTCTCATGGTAAATGATTTAGTGCTATGTAATGTAGGAAAACTCCGGCATGTTTTGATGTCTCGAACTTGGTAAGTGTTGTTGCTAGGGGCTGATGCAAGACAGTATGTCCTAGAATGTCGAAGTGGACGTTTCTAGAACAATACAAGCTTATATAAGGATGGGGAAGAGATTAGTGAGTCCGTCGGTTTGAAGTTTTTAGTCGGGTTTCAGTTGTGTGAGTGAAGTGCAGTCGGTTTTGGTGCAGTTTGTGGAGAATTGCTTTGCAAGCATTGTATAATTACTGTCTGTGAAGATTGTATATTTTTGGTACTTGCGAAAACGGTGGAAAACAGTGACGGGTTATTGAAGTTTGTATATCATTGGAACTTGAGAAGATAGTGAAGTGTATTAAGTGTAATTACTGTCAGAGAAAATTATTTTCAGTACCTGTGTAATAAGTGAAGTGTTAGCAAGCATTAAGTGTACTGTGAAGTTTTGTTAAGCATTAAGTGTAACTGCAATCAGTAAAGTGTGTATAGCTTGAGTGCTTGTGAGAACAGTGAAGTTGAAAAGCATTAAGTGGAATTATTTGGAAAATACAGTGAACTTTAAGGAGCCAGTGTTTATTTTCGCCTCAGCTGATCTTGTGTACTGTACACCTAAAGGCTGACCATTAGAAGAACAACTCACTGGGCAACGTCCTTCCTGTATTGTACTACTAATAAAAGTCACAAATGAAGCTCTTCCTAACGTCAAAATCCAAAAAATCTCCAGACGAAAGTAATACAGTTCAGTCGGTGTTCCTTCAATATTCATTTTTTTAGTAGCTGTCATCTACGGAGATGAGGAATAGAAATATAATCTCGGGACATTAATTTTTGTGAAACAAAAGCTCATCCTTCTCACGCGTTATGAGTTTTCAGAGATTTAACCAAGGGAATGTTGCTTATGGTCTGTAGGGACTCTTCATAATGTGCAAATATATATTTTTTCTTTTTAGATTCATCCAAGATGCTCGATGCAATTTTAAAATGATACAGCTGTAATTAAAGAAGAAATATTTTCTCATTCAATATTTCTCGCTCGTTTCTGTGACTCCCACATCAACTGGTACGTCTTGTTCTTAAACACCTTAGATGATAGTTGTCTTTACGTGTGAAACGATTTCTTTTTATATGTTTTCTAAGTGACTTTTTTTTTTAACCTTCAGAAGTGTCACGTGATTACTGGAAGTAATTACGTGTGTTTACAATTTTGTATTCGTTTGTGGAAGACGCATATGAAGAGATTTCTCCCAAAGATGCTTGTACACCCATCACTCCTGTAAAATAAATTTGAACTACCACCAATCGTATACGTTCAACCGCAACTAGTTCACAATTGGCACATCGTTTTATCACTGGTTAAGATGAATTAAAAAAAAAAAAATACTCTTCCTAAATTAAAAATCCAGGCTACCCCAGCACAAAATACCTAACATAGCAGGTCGATGCTCTAGCGATGTTTTTTTTTTTTTTTTTATCACAAACAAGAAAAATGCGTATATGAGGAACAAAATAATGTTAATATATTGTATATCTCAGAACAGCTATGTATTTAATTTTCCCTATTCTTTATATCAGATAATCAATAGCTAAATTTCCTTTTAAACGATTAATTGGCTTTGGGGGTGATTTTCCTATGACAAATATGGATAATGATATCAAATGAATCGTCATAGCGGTGAAATATTCCATTTTTTTAAGTTGATCAGGAGGCTCAAGATTCTACTTCAAAGCCGTAGTTATATACATATATAAATAATAACCTTTTTATCTCTGAATTTCCATAGAGAAGAGGTTCTCTTTAGATTTAAAATCTTCACTTGGCAGCCTTCCTTATATGTGAATCAATTTCATATCACGTGTTACCTCACTCAGCCTTGTTACTGATATTTCTCGCCCACGGTTTTTTTTTTTTTTTTTTTACCCTCAGTGTCTTCTGAATTTCAGATACGAGTGGTTATGTTTCACAAAATTGAGTACATTTGTGGAAGATGCACACATATTGTTCTCGCCCCTGATTAGACGGTTTTTAGGATCACTCCATTGTGATAGTTTTGAATCACTCCTAAAGCCGATGCTTATACCTTATCAAAACTTGTACTATTTTTTTATCATGAAAATATCCATAAAGATGAAAATAAAAGTAAAAAATTACTCTCGTAAAAATCTCCAAGTAGTCTCCAGACGACATCAATAAAGTTCATTCAGTGTTCCTTTAACCTTCATTTTTCTGTAGCTGTCATTAATTGTAGGTCTACGATGAGAAAGTCATAAATGGTACTTAATTATGAATGCGACATTCTCGTGTTAATTTCTTAGTGAAAGTTCATAAATATTCATTCTCTCGAGTTATCATAGTTTTGACAGATTTTACGTATGGTCTAAGATGTGCAAATCTTTTTTTTTTACACTAAATCACAAGGCCCGTTGCAATTTTAAAGTGCCGTTACTGCTGACAAACAAAGAAAATCTCTCTTTTCGAAAGTTTTCGCTTGTGTTTGTGACCAGTTCATTAGTTGAATCTTCTTGTTCTTAAACAAGATGCCACCTCTCTTTTATGTGAATCGATGTCATCTTATATGTTTCCAGTGATTATTTTTTTCGTTATCAAAAATATCATCTGAGTATTGGAAGCAACTGGATGTTTAAAATCGAATTTTGAATACATTTGTGGAAGGTTCATGTTTAACAATTTCGCTTCAAAATATGTTTATACAGGTATCAATGTAGTTAGTTTTGAACTTCCACCAATCGTGTACTATCAGCCGTAATTACTTAACAATTTGCACCCCTTTCCTCATATCTGAATTTCCAAATTGTTTACATGTCTTTGGAACGTAATTTTTTCTGTTTAAAACCCCCGTGCTAACCTTCGCCTGTGAATCAATTTAATCCCAGGTGTTACCTAATTTAGTTTTGTTACTTTTTTTTTTTCCTAGTCAGAGTTTTTCACCCACAGGAATTTTTTCTTTTTTTAAGAAATTGAGAATTTCAAAAATTTTTAGTACATTTGTGGAAAATTCATATTTATTGTCCTCGCCCGCAATTATCGGGTTTTATGATCATCATCATCATCATCCGGACCTCCTTTCCCACCCAAGGGCAGGGTGAGGAGTTTTATGATCAATATATAAACAGATGCTTTTAGTGTAACAAGACGTACCAATTTATATATCAAAAATAGAACCACAAAAATAAGTAAATGACCCTCTTCCTTTCGGAAAATGTCCAAAAAGCTCATATAGTTCATCTTCCCGTATTTTTATTTTATTTTCTTGAGGGTAAAAAGCTCATCAGTATTCCTTTTCACGAGTTATCGCAGTTTTGAGAGATTGTACAGTTGACACGGGTTCCATCTGTACCACCTAGTCGCGGGATATGGTTAACGTGGCGACAGCGCGGGTGTGCATGTTCGTGTATACATGCCCGAGAGATTTTCGAATCGCCAGGCCTCATCATCTTTGCCGTACTGTATTATTATGTAGCCGTTGTTTTATCGTGTGATATTGGCTAATAAATATTGTGCGATTGGGATAATGAGCTGGGCACGATGCTATTTATAAAGTCTGATTTATATTTAATGATTTCTCTCTTTTCTGGTAGCGTGAACCACGATACAAGTTGGGTTGCGGTTCAGAAACAGTGTGCAAGTTCACCCACAAATGGCCAGATGTAGGGGAAAGGGGAAAGTATGGGAGAGAGCGGGAGCTTGGCAGGTGAAGGAAAGGGGGATGAAGTGGGGTCACGTCGTTTACTTCTAGTTATAAATTCTTTGCCATTACAGTATATTTATTAAGGTGTCAATGATGTCCTGTATCCGAAACAATACTAAAGCTATTTGTTTTACTATTTATTATCATAGGCAACTGATTACACCCTTTTAATTACACCAAAAATAGGATACCCCCTCTATCGTTATCGTGAAGCCTGCTCCACCACCTAGACTCTTTCTTTCTCTCTCTCCCTCTGACACACACACACACACACACACACACACACACACACACACACACACTGTATTTGTCATTCTATGTACTGAATTAAATCCTTTTACGATATCATTTGTTCCAACTGAAAATATGCATAGAGTTGTAATATTAATATGTTTATTAACACTGCACTGTCAGGCTGGCAATACTGAAACAAACGGACAGGAAATATGTCTGGTGTGTGTCAGCTGCAATACTCCCACAATATGCTCCGTAATATGTTCTGGGAGTTCATAATAGGCTGCTTGTATTTCTGAAAAAAAAATGGTTGTCGATCAGTATGTTAATTTTAATTATTGACATAACTTGAGGATCAGGATTAACCTCTACAGTGACACTATAACGCACTAGAGTAACTATCGGGATTGGTATCAGCCATGGAACACATGATTACCTAAAACATTTACATCACTGTATGACTACCTCAAGACTATTACTGAAACGTAGCCTATGCACGTAAGTATTGTTTATTGGCTAGCGTAATCCGTACGGTGATCCGGGAATGTATTGCACGTGTTTTGACAGTAATAAATTATAATGTTCATCAGCACAAACTGATAATGTGTGTGTCTACTGATAGGCAGCTGACGAGTTGAGAGAGAGAGAGAGAGAGAGAGAGAGAGAGTCGAGGTGGTGGAGCAGGCTGCACGTTAACGAAAGATGAGGTATCCTATGTTTGGTGTGATTAAAAGTCGTCTACAATAATAAATAATAAAAAAACAAACAGGTTTATTATTATTTAGGTTATACGATATCAGACACCTTAATAAATATACTGTAATGGCAAAGAATGTATAACTGTTGGAGTAAACGACGTGACCCTGCTTCATCTCCTTTCCCTTCACTTGCCAAGCCCTCGCTCACTCCCACACTTTAACCTTCCCCCTACATCGCCCCATTTGTGGGTGAACTTGTTACTGTTTCTGTATTGTGGTTCATACTATTAGAGAAGAGAAAAATTAAAGACTAGATTATTTTATACTAATCAAGTTTTATAAATAGAATAGTTCACAGCTCATTATCCTAATCACACAGTATTTATTAGCCAACATCACACCATAATACAAAAATCACATAATATTGGCGTTTCGAAAAATTCTCGGACATGTACAGTTGCGAGCAGATGACTCGAGGCCACCTAGGCCACCAACATGTTGGTGTTTAATCTGGCAACAGTGGTAGCTGTGAACTTGACCGAGATTCAGTCGGCCGTTCGGGCGAAACAAACCCAGTGATAAATTGTCAATGTGCAGTTCTAACTTGTCTCCAATCAATATCATGCATGTAAACGTATTATACTGATAATGATTATCGTGTCGTACACATGGTAGATATATTTATAACCATAGTATTACAATAGTGGCATCCAAATAGTGCTGCGTTCATTCATGTGAGACACACGGATATCCCGAGCGTGCTGCTCCATCACCACCTTGGTTTGTGACGTAGGCACCACGTGACGCCACATATGGGGAGGGGCATGAAGGTGGAACCAATTGGCCCGTTCATGATGATAAATATTTATAGAGTAATCGTTCGACTTTACCACTCGAATATTAAACAAACATTGGTTGCATATGTCAAAACAAGCTTATTATAACCGTTAATCACATATACGTTTAATACCGCAGCCAACAGCCTGCCCCCTCCCTCCTCCTCCTCCCATCTGACGTCCCACCTCGTCCCTCCCTTCCTCACCCACCACACTCCTTATAACTCCCACACACCCCTCCCCCTGTTCCGTCTAACTGTGGTGTGAACCTATAACTCTCCCACCTGCTTCGGATTTAGACTTCGACGAAAGTGAGGTTCACGGTGAGGGATGGCTGACATGACAGCATTTTTGTTATAATACTGCTAGGTTGCGGGGAAGCTGAGAAAGCTACGGCATCTCTTGAAAACTGGTAAAAGTTATTTGGTTCACTACAACAGTCGAACCAAATAAATCACTACCGATACCCGTGTGTCTCGCATGAATGGATGTACTACTATTTGGATGCCTGAGCTGTAATACTATGGTTATAAATATAACTACCATGTGTATGACATATGTTTACTTGCATGATACTGATCGGAGACCAGTTAGAACTGAACATTACCAAATTATCAATGCGTTTGTGTTGTCTGAACAGCCGACTGAATCTCGGTCAGGTTCACAGCTACCACTGTTACCAGATAAAACACCAACATGTTGGTGGACTAGGTGGCCTCGAGTCATCTGCTCGCAACTGTACAGTCATCAGCATAAATTAGCTGCAAGCCTTCTCGTGTGATGTGTCCTTTTGTCTGGCAACAGTGTAAGGGAACCAGTTGCCACAAAGACTTTTATGCACTTGAAAGACGTGTTTTTAAGAGGTGGTAATAGAGACCGCCTAAAGAAATGTTATGGAACGGCGAATGAGCGTAAAACTCTGATATTCCTCATTATAACTGTCTAAACTCTCCTCCTCTCTCTCTCCCCCTTACTTCTTCTAATGTCCACCCATCCCTCCCTCTCCCTCCTACCCCCCATCCACGTTCATGCCTCTTCACTTTCTCCTCTCCCCACCTTGTCTACCTTCATTCATTTATCCACGGCTCTAACCTGATTGGCGCGTCAGAGTTATCTCTTGATTTTTTGCTAAACCCAACCTGCCCTATTCCCATTTGCTCGCCGTACTACCAACTATATCCAAGTTTTATTATCATTATTCCTTCCTGTTCGTCTCATCCTTTCTCTCCCCGTCTCTTTCCCACTTGTTTTATTTCAGTTGTCTTTATTTTCACAATCTTTTGTCACTGCCAACAGCCGGGAGATAAAGGAACATTGAGGTCTCGCTCTTGTGATGTATTATTTACTGGTGTTCGTTTGAGTGAGCCTGGCAGTCGGTGGCTATTACTTCAGTAGGCGGAATTAAAGAAACCTTTGTTCCCATCCCTCCTATATGTCTCTCTTTTCAGGGAAAATGTTCCCATTCTTCACTGTTCACCTATTCATTAAGCAGTATCAGACCATAATGTTTCGAACTGTCGCATCATGTTTGAAGTAGAGATTGTGAGAAAAAGACTTGCATGGCAAGAAGCTCCTGAATATCAAGTAACAAAAAGGCTACAGGAATACACAAGAAACAGAGAAGAGTGCTATTCATTGCGTAGTTTAGCGCCGTGGAAAATATAAGGTAGACAGGGCAGGGAGAGAGGGGGAGAGCGAGGTGAGGTGAGAGGTAGGCTGGGGAGGGTCATCGAGAGGGGTACGGGGAAGAGAGCGAGAGTTTCATTCCATAACATTCATCTGTCGTCTTCTGCACATTTTTGTGCTGATCATATATAAAGAATGTTGCATTCTGGACGATTTTTAGTACTAATACTTATAAACACGTCTCTAAAGTGTACAAAAGACTGTGTGGCAACTAGATCGAATACACTGTTGCCAGACGAAACTACCACATCACGCGAACAGGCTTGCAGCGAATTTGTGCTGACGACTGTACACACGATCACACACATACACACGAGCGCTCTAATGCCACAACCATATCCTGCGACTAGATTGTCCACGTGGAAGTTTTGTTGACTACACCTAAGGAAATCTGCCTACTAGTCTAACACGAATCTTCATAAACTGCAAATATTCTTCATTTTTCTCACATTCAATCAGGAGGCTCAATGCAATTTTAAAGAGCTACAACGGCAGATAAAAAAAAAAAAAAAGATTTTTCTCGCTTTTTTTCCGTGACCATTTATCAATTGAATCTTCTTGTTATACACCTCAGATCCCAGCTCTCTATACGTGTTAATCAATTTTATGTTCTGTGTTCCATAAATGACTTTTTTTCGCCCTAAGAAGTGTCATCGGGGCATTGGAAGTAGTTGGGTGAGTTACAAAACGAATTTTGAGTACATATTGGGTGCATATTTAACGATGTCGCCCCAAAATTTGTTTATAAAGTCATCAATCCAGGAAATAATTTTGAACTACCCACAGTCGTATTACTATAGGCAGTAATTAGTTCACAATTAGCATTCTTTTTTTTATCTCTGGATTTCCAAGTTGTTTACACGTCTAATGAAACGAAACGTTAGGCTTGAAAACCTCAAGTGCCAGCCATCTTTACCTGTGAATCAGTTTCATCCCAAATGTTGCCTAGTTTAGCCTTCATACAATTTTTTTTTTTCCAGTCGGAATTTTCTCACCCTCAGAAATATTTTCTGAATTCTAGATATACTTGGAAAGGTTTCCCAACAAATTTGAAGTAAATTTTTCGTTTCATATATATTGTTTTCGATCGAAATTCTGCTGTTTTTAGGATCACTCCAGTGTAATCGTTATGAACGTCTCCTAAAGCCTGATTTTTACTGTAATGAGGTACCATTTTTAAATCTTGAAAGTACCAGTGGAAATGAAATGAATAACGCAAATGACCTTCTTCCTTACGTAAAAAATCCAGTTTCCTGACGACATTAATACAGTTCATTGAGTCCCTTAAAACTTCATTTTAGTAGCTCTCATTCACCATATGTGTACGATGACAATGTTATAAGTGGTAATTAATTATATATGTGCGTGTTATGGTAGTTTATTCTTTCTCGTATTTTTTTTCGTTAGCGTCAAAAGATGATCAGTATTACTACTCACGAGTGATAGTTTGGAGAGATTTTGCGTAAGAAAATGTGCCTCCGAACCCTAAAATACCAGCCTTCCTTACCTGCGAATCAGTTTCATCCCACGTGTTACCTCATTTAGTGTTACTATTTTTTTTTCTGATTTTTTCTACAAGAAATATTTTTCTGAAAATCCGATACACTTTGGAAGGTTTCTTATGTTATTTAGAGTATATTTGTGTAAGTATTATGTTTAGCGTTTTCGCACTCAATTATGCGGTTTTTATTATCAGTCCAGTATAATAGTTTGGAATTACTCCTAAATCGGTTGCTTTTAATTTAACACGATATTTTATAAATGAAAATAAAAGTAACACTTTTCCTACCGTAAAGCACCAAATAATCCCCAGACGACAGTGTTAGTTCAATCGGTGTTCCTTCAATCTTCATTTTTTTTTTGGTAGAGTAGCTGTCATTCATTTTATTTTACGGAGATGAGGAATAGAGTTATATAATCAATTATACATCTCGGTACCTTGAAAGAATAATCAAAAATGAAAAATACACATGATCGTAGTCCTAACGTAAAGAATCCAAACTTTCTCCATATCACCCAGTGTTCCCCCAGCCTTCATTTTTTTAAGTAGGTGTCATTCACTGTATGTCAGCGATGAGAATTAGTGATATATATCATGGTATTGCGATTGTGTTTAAACTTTTTTGTATTAATTTCTGTTCATCAGCATTTTTTCTCATTGAATCCCCCCCCCAAGAAGCGGGGGGACACAATCTGGCAGCACTATGGGTAGTTCTACTACTCTGCGGCCATGTTGTGTTAGGAAGAATAATGCCACCGAATTCCCTGCGTGTCGTAAAAGGCGACTAAAAAGGGAGGGGTGGGGGGACAATGGACGCCCTCTGTTTTTTAGTTCCTAAAAAGAGACAGGCCAGAGAAAGGGATGGGGTATAGAGTTATCCCCTTACCCTGAAGATTTTGTCTATGAATGTGCATGGATGTAGCACAATTGAGGGTAAAACAGAGGAGATTGGGAGAATGTTTATGAGAAGAAAGTTGGATGTGTTAGCTTTGAGTGAAACGAAGATGAAAGGGATGTGTGAATGGAAGATTGTCAGGTGTTGATACAGGAAGGCCTTGTTACTGAGTCTGGAAGTACAACAGTGTGTGATTGAATGGAAGATGTCATCGAGACTGATGTGGGTGAAGGCGAAATTTGAACGTGAGTGGTGGGTGTTTTTGAGTGCATATGGGCCTGGTAGTGAAAGGGATGAAGAGAGGAAGTCTTTCTGGAATGATGTTGATGTCTCCAGAGTTTTAGAGCGAATGTGAATGCGGTAATGATGGGAGATCTGAATGCTAGAGTTGGAAATGTAGCAGTTGAAGGTGTAGTTGGTATGCATGGTGTGCCTGGAAGAAATGAAAGTGGGGAGCGAATGATAGCGATGAGTGGTGAGCGAGAGATGGTGATTGGAATTACGCTGTTTGAGATGAAAGATATTTATAAGGGTGAGACAGAAGGGTGGAAGGGTTGTTGGTAGAACAATGATGGACTCTGTGGTTGTGTCTAGGAATGTAATAGGAAGATTGTTGGATGTGAGAGTTCTGAGAGGGGAGGGTGGAGTGAAAGTTAAGAGTAGGTAAGAGATGTGTGAGAGCTAGGAGGGTTTGGTGTGGGAGGGAGATTTTGAAAGTGAGTTGGATAAGAGAAAAAGATAGAGTATCAGGAGAAATTGAAAGATAAGTGGAACGCAGTGAAAGATCAGGAAAATGGCAGTGTGGAGGAGGAATGGCAGTTGTTTAAGAGTGCTGTGGTGGCGCATGCAGAAGAGGTGTGTGGTGAGACGTGTGGGTGGTGGTGTAAGAAAAGGAAGTGAATGATGGTGCGAGGAAGTAAGTATGGCTGTGGCTGAGAAGACTTGCATATGAAGTGTGGCTGCAGAGGAAGGATGAGATGTCATATGAAAGCTATAAGGAAAAGAGGAATAGGGCGAGAAGGGCTGTGCGTGATGGCAGCAGATGAGAGGCGGGGTAGGCGGCTGACAGAGAATTTTCAACGGAATAAGAAAATGTTATGGAAGGAGGTGAAAAGGGTGCGAAAGGGAGAGCCTGGGAAGGAAGAACGAGTAAAAGCAGAGGATGGAAGGATGTTAATTGAGATGGATGCAGTAAGGATGAGTCGGGCAGAGTATTTTGAAAGATTGTTAAATGTAGAGGAGGAAAGGGTGGCTGAGACTGTGGCGAATGGAAGGGTGCAAGGAATAAATGTGTTGGGAGAGTTGAATGATTCTTTGATCACGAAGGAGGAAGTGGAGAAGGCAGTAAAGGAGATGAAAACAGGGAAAGCTGCAGGTATGGATGGGTGTGCAGTGGAATGCCTGAAGGGTGGTGGAGTGACTATTGTTGACTGGTTAGTAAGATTGCTGAATGTGTGCTTTGTGAAAGATATGGTGCCTATTGACTGGGCAAGTGCTTGTGTGGTCTCGCTGTATAAAGGTAAGGGTGATAAGTATGAATGTACTAGCTTTAGGGGTATAAGTCTGTTGAGTGTTGTAGGTAAGGTTTATGGTAGTGTTAATTATGAGAGTTATATAGGGTACAGAGGGAGTGATTGGTGATGAGCAATGTGGCTTAAAGAGAGGGAGGGGATGCGTGGATCAGGTGTTTGCTGTGAGACAAATGTGAAAAGTATTTAGCGAAAGGCAAGGGTGTGTTTTGGGCATATGATAGAATTGATAGGGAGGCTTTGTGGACTGTTTTAAGATTGTATGGACTTGATGGTAGGTTACTGAAAGGGATGAAAAGTTATGTAAGTAGTGGAGCGTGTGTAAGAGTGGAAAATGCTGTGAGTGATTGGTTTCAGGTGAAAGTGGGGCTCCAAGAGGGATGTGTGATGTCGCCTTGGTTGTTTAATATTTACATGGATGGTTTTGTAAGGGAGGTGAATGCAAGAGTTTAAGGTGGAGGTCTGAGTCTGGTGAATGTTGATGGTGGAGAGTGGAATCTGAAGTAGCTGCTGTTTGCAGATGATACTGCACTGGTGACTGATTCAGAGGAGAGATTGAGACAGTTGGTAGAGGAGTTTGGAAGGGGGTATGAAAGGAGGAAATTGAAAGTAAATGAGAATAAGAGTAAAGTGATGAAGTGTACGAGGTTGGTAGATGGTAGGGGGATGAATATAGTTTTGAATGGCGAGTTGCTTGAGGAGGTAGTTTTAAATATCTAGGGTCACATGTTGCTGTGGATTGAAGAATAGACGCTGAAGTGAAGTTTAGAATAAATGAAGTAGGAAAGGTGCTGGGAGGTATGAAAAAAGTGTTTAGATGTCGTTCGCTTAGAATGGATGTAAAGAGAAGGCTGTATGAGGGTGTTGTGGTACCGACTGCGTTATCTGGGGCTGAAACATGGAATATGGGTGTAGCAGAGAGGAAAAGTTTGAATGTAATGGAGATGAGGTGTCTGAGGAGTATGTGTGGAGTGACGCGTACGGATCGAGTGCGAAATGATGAAGTGCGAAGGAGAATTGGAGTTGTTCGGGAGATGGCTGGTAGAGTTGAGCAGAGGGTGTTGCGATGGTTTGGGCATATGGAGAGAATGGATAATGAGCGATTGGTGAAAAAGATAACTAGATCTGATGTGAGAGGTGTAAGGCTGAGAGGAAGACCACGAATAGGATGGATGGACAGTGTGAAGAGAGCGCTGGATGCGAGAGGGATGTCTGTTGAGCAAGGAAGTACTACTACTGTAGCCTCGATACAGTGGCGCATGAAGTGAACGTTGTTGCTTAAATCTTCGAACCTCAAGGTATCATTACAGCCCAAATTGTGTTTAACCTAAATGCTCTACATATATATGATTCAATACTTGCCATTATATAATACTTGCCTTTATATAACGCATTTTAACTGTCCTCAGTTTTGTGATTACGTTTCGCTCGTATCTAATCACCTTATCTGGATCCCCGTATCTGAGGTCAGAGAAAGGAGGGAGCTGTAAGCCTCGCACATAGCATGCTCAGATGAGACCACACTTGCTTGAAGAAACGAGTTTTCTTTCACCTTGCCGGTGCAGCTAGTTTATTCATTCTAGCCAGAATATCGTCATGAACAGACAGGAGAACCTCATTGCTCAACGTGGGCTGATCATCGCACTACGGGAAGCCGGCCACCGTGTTAGAGATATCGCCAGCCTCCTAGGACTCTCCTCAACTACAGTGGCGAAATGGATTAGAAGGTGGAATGACTCTGGAGACCTGAGGGACGCGGGTAAGTTTGTGTTGTAATAAATTAACTGAATACCATTAACAGCTACGTATTATAACATAATACAATAATGTTAAAATAATGTGTTCAAATAAGACGTTGTTATTTCGTTGTTGCATATTAATTGACGATATTCATGAATTAAAGGATCGGTGCCTGCATATTCATCCTTTGAGGGAAAGTATGAACTTTATTAAATAAGCGATCCTTTCTGATGACCTCTAACGCTACTCAAACTTCACAAAACCTCTTTTAATAATCAGTACTTATAAACATTTCGTAATTCAGGTCCTGTCTTTCATTCTGTCAGGTTCTTCTGTGAATCAGACTTGCAACAAATAAGTATGCTGCTGCTAAGAACTGGTGTTCCCCCCCTGTGGCGGGGGGGACACAACCTGGCCGCATTATGGGGTGGTACTACTACTCTGAGGCCAGGTTGTGTTAGGAAGAATACTGCCACCGTATTCCCTGCGTGTCGTAAAAGGCGACTAAAAGGGGCGGGGTGAGGGGACTAGGGACCCCCTCCTCTGTTTTTAGTTCCTAAAAAGAGACAGGCCAGAGAAAGGGGTGGGGGATGGAGTTATCCCCGTACCCTGAAGATTGGGTCTATGAATGTGCGTGGATGTAGTACGATTGAGGCTAAAAGGGAGGAGATTGGGAGAATGTTTGTGAGAAGAAAGTTGGATGTGTTAGCTTTGAGTGAAACGAAGATGAAAGGGAAGGGGGAATCTATGTTTGGAAGTGTGAATGGAAGATTGTCAGGTGTTGATAGAGGAAGGGCAAGAGAAGGTGTGGCCTTGTTAGTGAGTCCGGAAGTACAGCAGTGTGTGATTGAATGGAAGGAGGTGTCATCGAGACTGATGTGGGTGAAAGCGAAATTTGAACGTGAGTTGTGGGTGTTTGTGAGTGCATATGGGCCTGGTAGTGAAAGGGATGAACAAGAGAGGGAGTCTTTCTGGAATGATGTTGATGAGTGTCTGCAGAGTTTTGGAGCGAATGTGAATGTGGTAATGATGGGAGATCTGAATGCTAGAGTGGGAAATGTAGCAGTTGAATGCGTAGTTGGTATGCATGGTGTGCCTGGAAGAAATGAAAATGGGGAACGAATGATAGCGATGTGTGTTGAGCGAGAGATGGTGATTGGGAATACGCTGTTTGAGAAGAAAGATATTTATAAGTATACATGGGTGACACAGGAGGGTGGAAGGGTTTTTGATAGAGCTTTGATGAACTATGTGGTTGTGTCTAGGAATGTAATAGGAAGATTGTTGGATGTGAGAGTTCTAAGAGGGGAGGGTGGAGGTATGTCTGACCACTACCTGGTGGAGGGAAAGTTAAGAGTAGGTAAGAGATGGGTGAGAGCTAGGAGGGTTAGGTGTGGCAGGGAGGTTTTGAAAGTGAGTTGGATAAAAGAGAGAAAAAGATAGAGTATCAGGAGAAATTGAAAGATGAGTGGAACGCAGTGAAAGATCGGGAAAATGGCAGCGTGGAGGAGGAATGGCAGTTGTTTAAGAGTGCTGTGGTGGGGCATGCAGAAGAGGTGTGTGGTGTGAGACGTGTGGGTGGTGGTGTAAGAAAAGGAAGTGAATGGTGGTGCGAGGAAGTAAGTATGGCTGTGGCCGAGAAGAGACGTGCATATGAAGTGTGGCTGCAGAGGAAGGATGAGATGTCATATGAAAGGTATAAGGAAAAGAGGAATAGAGCGAGAAGGGCTGTGCGTGATGCTAAAGTGGCAGCAGATGAGAGGTGGGGTAGGCGGCTGACAGAGAATTTTCAACAGAATAAGAAAATGTTTTGGAAGGAGGTGAAAAGGGTGCGAAAGGGAGAGCCTGGGAAGGAAGAACGAGTAAAAGCAGAGGATGGAAGGATGTTAATTGAGATGGATGCAGTAAGGAAGAGATGGGCAGAGTATTTTGAAAGATTATTAAATGTAGAGGAGGAAAGGGTGGCTGAGATTGTGGCGGATGGGTGCAAGGAATAAATGTGTTGGGAGAGTTGAATGATTCTTTGATCACGAAGGAGGAAGTGGAGAAGGCAGTAAAGGAGATGAAAACAGGGAAAGCTGCAGGTATGGATGGGTGTGCTGTGGAATGCCTGAAGGGTGGTGGAGTGACTATTGTTGACTGGTTAGTAAGATTGTTGAATGTGTGCTTTGAGAAAGGTATGGTGCCAATTGACTGGGCAAGTGCTTGTGTGGTCCCGTTGTATAAAGGCAAGGGTGATAAGTATGAATGTACTAGCTTTAGGGGTATAAGTCTGTTGAGTGTTGTAGGTAAGGTGTATGGTAGAGTGTTAATTATGAGAGTTAGAGAGGGTACAGAGGGAGTGATTAGTGATGAGCAGTGTGGCTTTAGGAGAGGGAGGGGATGCGTTGATCAGGTGTTTGCTGTGAGACAAGTGTGTGAAAAGTATTTAGCGAAAGGCAAGGATGTGTTTTGGGCATTTATGGATTTAGAGAAAGCGTATGATAGAATTGATAGGGAGGCTTTGTGGACTGTTTTAAGATTGTATGGACTTGATGGTAGGTTACTAAAAGGGGTGAAAAGTTTTTATGTAAATAGTAGAGCATGTGTAAGAGTGGGAAATGCTGTGAGTGATTGGTTTCCCGTGAGAGTGGGGCTGCGACAGGGATGTGTGATGTCACCTTGGTTGTTTAATATTTACATGGATGGTGTTGTAAGGGAGGTGAATGCAAGAGTTTTAGGTGGTCTGAGTCTGGTAAATGTTGATGGTGGAGATTGGAATCTGAAGCAGCTGCTGTTTGCAGATGATACTGCACTGGTGACTGATTCAGAGGAGAGATTGAGACAGTTGGTAGAGGAGTTTGGAAGGGTGTGTGAAAGGAGGAATTTGAAAGTAAATGAGAATAAGAGTAAAGTGATGAAGTGTACGAGGTTGATAGATGGTAGGGGGATGAATATAGTTTTGAATGGTGAGTTGCTTGAGGAGGTAGATTGTTTTAAATATCTAGGGTCACATGTTGCTGTGGATGGAAGAATAGATGCAGAAGTGAAGTTTAGAATAAATGAAGTAGGAAAGGTGCTGGGAGGAATGAAAAAAGTGTTTAAATGTCGTTCGCTTAGAATGGATGTAAAGAGAAGGCTGTATGAGGGTGTTGTGGTACCGACTGCATTATATGGGGCTGAAACATGGAATATGGGTGTAGCAGAGAGGAAAAGTTTGAATGTAATGGAGATGAGGTGTCTGAGGAGTATGTGTGGAGTGACGCGTATGGATCGGGTGCGAAATGATGAAGTGCGAAGGAGAACTGGAGTTGTTCAGGAGATGGCTGGTAGAGTTGAGCAGAGGGTGTTGCGATGGTTTGGGCATATGGAGAGAATGGATAATGAGCGATTGGTGAAAAAGATAACTAGATCTGATGTGAGAGGTGTAAGGCTGAGAGGAAGACCACGAATAGGATGGATGGACAGTGTGAAGAGAGCGCTGGATGCGAGAGGGATGTCTGTTGAGCAAGGAAGAGTGGCTGTGCGTGACAGAAATAAATGGAGAGAAATTGTGAATAAATAAGTGATGACGCAGCCCTGAGGGGATATTCTCCCGCATTTGGTCTGATCAGCTAGTCAGGTCAGGTGCGGGTAAGGGGATGGGTATGTTATGATGTGGCAGGGGTAAACCAGTTCTGCTGTCGGGCCCTGCTGCGGATGTCACTGATTGCATTGCGCAGTTGACCCTTGTGCGGTGTGGTGCGGTGAGGATCTGTCCGTTCTCCCCTTTGGGGCTAAGATGTGAATGAATGTGTTTAAATGGATGAGTAAATGGAGAGTGTGTCGTCCTGTCTCGGCTACCTCCCTTTCCTTGGGGGAAGCAGCCTAGGTATATAGATAGATAGACTGATATATATATATATATATATATATATATATATATATATATATATATATATATATATATATATATATATATATATATGTAAAACAATTAAGTTTAAGCCCTTGGCCACCCCGTTTGGGATACATGTCATCTGGCAATGAATGAATGAAATAATATATATATATTATTATTTTGTTTTTTTGGGGGGGGGCGGGAGGTGATATTTGTGAGGTAGAAGCAGCATAAGTAGCATAACGTTTGATCACAGAGAGGAGGCCCCGTTCCCGAGTAACAACTGCTGAACAGGACGGCATGATTAGACAAGCAGCAGAAGAAACCCCCCTGACAACTGCAGTGGTCATTCGGCAGCAGCTGCAGCTACAGGTGTCTGTGGATACCGTGCGGAGACGTCTCCATGAGGCAGGTATTCATCATAGAATTCCTGCCCAGAAGGAAACCCTCACTGATCAACATTGCGCTGCTCGACTAGCATTTGCTGAAGGAAACGTAGACAAAGACCTTCATTATTGGTCAAGAGTTGTTTTTTCCAATGAAAAATCATTTTGTTCCCATAACCATGGACGCCGCCATGTGTGGAGACTAAACAGCTCAAGGTATTGTTTTACCTACGTTAGATAGTATTGCTTTGTGGACAAACCCGCATCAATTGCTATTTAGGTAATTATACTTGTTACTTATATGAAACATATGGCTGAAACGTTGTAGTACTCTCTCTTTTTTTGGCTTGGCCACTCTTTTGAGAGTGTGAAAAGTGTGAAGAGTGTGAAGAGAGTGTGTGGGATGGGGTTGGGGGGTGTCCGACCTAGCGCTGAAGACACGGTAATGATCAGTATGTTTGGAATGTTTCTCTATAGTTAAATATTGAATACAGTTTATGATTTATACTTATTATGCAACGATATTACATCACTTAGCAATATTTTTTTGGTTATTTACTTCTCTAGCATTCCCGTTGTCAGTATCCATTAATAATAATGATGATGATGATGATATCCTAAAATTAATATCCTAGGATTGCATTTTTCAGGTATGACCATCAAAACATTAGCAAAGAGGCACGCAGCGGACACATCAGCTGCAATATGTGGGGTTACATGTCAATTCACAGAGTTGGCGACGTAACAAGAATTGAGGGAAGGTTTACGGCAGAAAAGTGTATCGATATTCTGCAAAATATCTTCCTTCCATCCCTCGAACATAGGAATTTTCCATTTCCACCAGGCCCAATAGTTTTCCTCCACGATCGCTGCCAGATTCATACAGCCAGGGTAGTGATGGAATGGTTCAACCAGCAGGAGAATTTGCAGCTTCTGGAGTTGCCTAGCAAGGGATGCGATTGCAATCCCACTGAACATCTTTGGGCCAACGTGGTTAACTGTTGGGAGCCCGACAGAGAGCGAACCCCGGAGCAGCTGATGCAACACACAAGGGAGCAGTGGGAGTTTTTCCGAGGCAAGCCAGAGCTCCTTAGCAGCCTCATGACCAGCATGCCTGACCGATTAAGGGAGGTTATTGAAAAAGACGGAGGGTAGACACATTACTGAGTGGTTATATTACACATCATTCATAATAAAACATTGTATTAACTGTGGCTGTCCATTTATGAGTTTGGTAATGGATTTTCTTCTGCCTCCTAGAAGACTACAATATTTGGAAACTTTTGTTTGCGCTATGAGTGTTTGCTTTTGTTACAAATGGTCCAAGGTAATTGATCCGAGAAAAGGTTTCTGCAGGGCACTACCTTTCATTTATGTCAAAATGTATCCTATATGGAAGTGATGTTGATAAATTTATTTACCCAAATATAAAAGGTTGTTATACGGCAACCATGGTTGTCATAAAGCCAGAATTACAAACATGATCACCATAGTTTCCATCCATACCTCTGTCTCAGTGTTCATTTGTGTATTCAGTTCATGGGTATCGCTTTCTGAGTATAATGTATACAAATTAATAATGTTAATAGATAGGTATAGATAGATATTTTGTTGACCGTAACAATGAATATTCTCAACTTGCAATAAGTAAAAATACATTAAATTCCCCGATGGGGGGTTCTGTCTTAAGTATTTAATTCTTTAACTGTCCCTCCTTTCTTTGCTTCCCTCTTGCTTGCTTTCCCTTGTACTCTGACTCTACTGCGAATATTGAAGCAAGTGTGGTCTCGTCTGAGCATGCTATGTGCGAGGCTTACAGCTCCCTCCTTTCTCTGACCTCTGATACGGGGATCCAGATGTGATACGAGACAAACGAAAAGTAATAAAAAACTGAACTGAGGACAGTTAAAATGCGTTATACAATGGCAAGTATTGAATAATATATATGTAGAGCATTTAGGTTAAACAAAATTCGGGCTGTAATGATACCTTGAGGTTCGAAGCTTTAAGCAACAAAGTTCACTTCATGCGCCACTCTATCGAGGTTACTCCATCTCACACACGTTGATTGTTTCCAACTAAATCATCACAATGGTGCCACATCTCAGAAAACGTGCGAGCCCGTGTAACACGCGGAAGTGCTGGCGAGTGTACTATCTTTTTTTTCTGGATATCCGAGCTGTTTACACGTCTCTACTGAAAGGAATCTAGGATGTAACACGTGGGATGAAAATCCCACGTGTTACCTCATTTAATCATATTACTAATTTCTTTCCCCGAATCCTAATTTTTCACCCTCAGAAATGTTTTCTGAATTTTGGATACTATGGGAAATGTTTCGCAAAAAATTTACAGTGCATTTTGTGGAAGTGGCATGTTTATTGTTCTTGCCATCAATTAGGTGGTTTTTAGGATCACTCCAATTTAATAGTTTTTAATCACTTCAAAAGCCGATCCTTTTGCCGAAACAAAACGTGTGAAAGACACATGATCGTACTCCTAATGTAACTCCTAATGTAAAAAATCCAGATATTCTCAATTTTTTGTAGGTTTCATTCACTGTATGTCAACGGAGATGAGGATTAGTGTTATAAGGAGTACTTAATTATATATATTTATATTGCTATTGCGTTTAAATTTTCTTGTATTAACTTTTATGAGCCAGTAGTTCATCAATAATTCTTCTCACTAATTATCACAGTGTTGAGATTTTCCCTACGGCAATGTGGCTAGTGGTCTAACTCGAACCTTCGTAATGTACAAACATTTTTTATTTTTTTATTCGAGGTTTCCTGCTTGTTTCGGTGACCAAATCGTCAATTGAAACGTCTTGTTCTTAAACACCATATATGTCAGCTATCTTTACGTGGTAATCGCTTTTTTTTTTTCCTCTGATTTTTTTCTCAATCTCAGCAGTTTCATTCGAGTATTAAAGTACCTGAGTGGGTTTCAAAACGAATTTTAAGAACATTTGTAGAATATACATATTTCGGATTTTCGCCGAAAAATGTTCTTACAGTCATCAATATATATATATATATATATATATATATATATATATATATATATATATATATATATATATATATATATATATATATATAGCCCGACGCCCTAATCCCGCAAAGGGTGGCCGCAGACAAAACGCCTCCAAGTCACTCTGTCACCCACCATTCGACTCCCCTCCCCCAAATCACCCCCTCCCTCATATACCTCTCAACTCCATCCCTCCACCTCATCCTCGGTCTACCCCTCCCTCTCCCCCCCCACCTCACCTACATACACCCTCTTAGTCAGTCTTTCATTCTCCATTTTCTCCACATGTCCAAACCACCTCAGTGTATTTCTCCTAATCTTTTGAACCACATCCACATCTACCCCACAACGTTCCTTCACTTCTTCATTCGTCAACCTGTCCCTCCACGTCACTCCACATGCTCCTCTCAAGTAACTCATTTCCACTGCTCTCACTCTTGACTTGTTCCCCTCTTGCAAGGTCCACGCCTCGCTTCCATACGTCAGGGTAGGGATCACAATACCATCAAGCAGTGACTTCTTAACTTCCATACTCACCTCCCTATTTCTCATCACTGCTTTCAGTGTACCAACAACCTTTCTTCCCTGCTGTACCCTTTCACGTACTTCATCCCCCAAAGTTCCATCCTTACTCATCACACTACCCAAGTACTTGAATGCACTCACATTCTCCATATCCTCACCATCCAAACTCACTGCACACTCGGTGACTTCATTCCTCTCAAACACCATAACTTTACTTTTGTTTACATTAACTTTCAGCTGTCCCAAATTCATTCACCAAACCTTGCAACTCCTATTCATCTTCCCTCAACAATACTGTATCATCAGCAAACAGCAACACCGGAAGCTTCCAAATCTCACCCTCATTCATTAGGGCCACCCCCACATCCACTGCCCTACCTTGCACCTCCTTTACAACCCCATCCACATCCATATATATATTAAACAGCCATGGAGACATCACACACCCCTGTTTCAGTCCCACATTGAGATCAAAGAACTCACTCAGCTCACCATCCACTCGCACCGTAGCCCTAGCTCCCTCGTACATACTCTTCACAGCACTCAACAATTTCCCCTCCACTCCATATATTCTTAATACCTTCCACATACCTTGCCTATCTATTCTGTCATAAGCTTTCTCCAAGTCCATGAAGGCAGCATACACTTTCCTTCCCTTCTCTAGATACTTCTCCACTAAACATCTTAGAACAAATATCTGATCTACACACCCTTTTCCCTTCCTAAATCCCCCTTGTTCTTCTCCAACTAGCTCCTCTGTCATATGCCTAACCTTATCAATGAGTATTCTACCATATATTTTACCAGTCACACTAAGAAGGCAAATACCCCTATGGTTACCACATACTTCTCTCTCCCCTTTTCCTTTGTACATAGGAACAATTATACCTGATTTCCAGTCCTCTGGAACCCTTCCCTCTTCCCAAGCCAATCTACACAACTTCCATATCCACTCCACAACAATCTCACCCCCATACCTAAGCATTTCACCACACACTCCATCAATTCCTGGGGCCTTTCCCAGCTTAATCTTCTTCATCGCTTCCACTACTTCCGACCTACTGATCTCTTCCTCCCTCCTCTCATCTCTTCTTCTCCCAGCCATTCCCCAACCACTTATACTCACACTGCTCTCACTCTCTACATTCAACAAATCCTCAAAGTGCTCCTTCCATCTCCTCAATTTCTCTCTCTTCTCCACCAACAATCTATTATTCCTATCTTTCACTCCCCTACTATTTCCCCTTTCACAATGCCTTACTTTCTTTACCTCCTTCCAAAACAATTTCTTACTCTCCCTCCATTTCATACTCAGATTCCTCCCAAACTCTTCATCCACTTTCTTCTTACTCTCCTTCACCAGTCTCTTAACCTCCCTTCTCCTGCTCACATATACCTCTCTCTTCTCTCTCTCATCTTCTCCCCTACCTCTACTCGCCAACCATTCACCATATGCCTTCTTCTTTTGTTCCACAGCTCGTTTCACCTCATCATTCCACCATGCTGTCCCTTGCACACCCTTGCATCTCCTCCTCACTCCACAAACCGCCTCACACGCTGCGCTTATCTCTTCCGTGAATATCTTACATACATCTTCCACCCCTTCCATCTGCTCTAGCTCATACCTTCCCAGTCTTTCTTCCACTATGCTCTTATACTCTGTCATTTTCTCACTAGCAATTTATCCACTCTTCTCACAGGAGCTGCTTCCTCCTGTCTTCCCCTTCGTCTCCTCAACCACTTTCTTTGCAGCTCTACCTTGGCCATCACTAAGTGATGGTCCGAGACTCCATTCCCCCACCCTCTCCACACCCTTGCATCCAACACTTGTCTTCTCATTCGCTCATATATATATATATATATATATATATATATATATATATATATATATATATATAGATATATATATATATATATATATATATATTTAATTCTGCATTTCCCAATCGTTTAGAAGTCTTTAATGAAACGAAAATCTGTATGTGTAAAACGTACAAATACCCACCTTCTTTAACTGTGAAGCAGTTCTATTCCAGGTTTTCCTTGTTCTTCATTGTTACTGATTTGTTTCCAAGTCGAGATGTTTTCAACATCAGAAAAGTATTCTGAATTTTTGGTATAATTGGAAAGTTTTCCCAACAAATTTATATTACATTTGTGATTGTGAAAGTTTTATATTTAGTGTCGTCGCACTCATTTTTTTTTTTTTTTGATTATCATAATAGGTTGGAATGACTCCTAACGTGGTTGCTTTTACCTTAACACTACTATTTTTTATCCTGAAAGTACTGTTATGAAGGGGGATTTTCCAGTTAGGTAGTCTCGTACCTTCGAGACGTTTCTGGTACCGTAAGTTTCTTTACGAGTCGTCAGAGTTGCCAGTTTGCTGGTAAGTTAAACATTCATTTACTTTGGTGCTCTTTCTCTTTATAATGTTTTATTTAAGTGATTGCTTGTTCTCATGGTAAATGATTTAGTGCTATGTAATGTAGGAAAACTCCGGCATGTTTTGATGTCTCGAACTTGGTAACTGTTGTTGCTAGGGGCTGATGCAAGACAGTATGTCCTAGAATGTCGAAGTGGACGTTTCTAGAACAATACAAGCTTATATAAGGATGGGGAAGAGATTAGTGAGTCAGTCGGTTTGAAGTTTTTAGTCGGGTTTCAGTTGTGTGAGTGAAGTGCAGTCGGTTTTGGTGCAGTTTGTGGAGAATTGCTTTGCAAGCATTGTATAATTACTGTCTGTGAAGATTGTATATTTTTGGTACTTGCGAAAACGGTGGAAAACAGTGACGGGTTATTGAAGTTTGTATATCATTGGAACTTGAGAAGACAGTGAAGTGTATTAAGTGTAATTACTGTCAGAGAAAATTATTTTCAGTACCTGTGTAATAAGTGAAGTGTTAGCAAGCATTAAGTGTACTGTGAAGTTTTGTTAAGCATTAAGTGTAACTGCAATCAGTAAAGTGTGTATAGCTTCAGTGCTTGTGAGAACAGTGAAGTTGAAAAGCATTAAGTGGAATTATTTGGAAAATACAGTGAACTTTAAGGAGCCAGTGTTTATTTTCGCCTCAGCTGATCTTGTGTACTGTACACCTAAAGGCTGACCATTAGAAGAACAACTCACTGGGCAACGTCCTTCCTGTATTGTACTACTAATAAAAGTCACAAATGAAGCTCTTCCTAACGTCAAAATCCAAAAAATCTCCAGACGAAAGTAATACAGTTCAGTCGGTGTTCCTTCAATATTCATTTTTTTAGTAGCTGTCATCTACGGAGATGAGGAATAGAAATATAATCTCGGGACATTAATTTTTGTGAAACAAAAGCTCATCCTTCTCACGCGTTATGAGTTTTCAGAGATTTAACCAAGGGAATGTTGCTTATGGTCTGTAGGGACTCTTCATAATGTGCAAATATATATTTTTTCTTTTTAGATTCATCCAAGATGCTCGATGCAATTTTAAAATGATACAGCTGTAATTAAAGAAGAAATATTTTCTCATTCAATATTTCTCGCTCGTTTCTGTGACTCCCACATCAACTGGTACGTCTTGTTCTTAAACACCTTAGATGATAGTTGTCTTTACGTGTGAAACGATTTCTTTTTATATGTTTTCTAAGTGACTTTTTTTTTTTTAACCTTCAGAAGTGTCACGTGATTACTGGAAGTAATTACGTGTGTTTACAATTTTGTATTCGTTTGTGGAAGACGCATATGAAGAGATTTCTCCCAAAGATGCTTGTACACCCATCACTCCTGTAAAATAAATTTGAACTACCACCAATCGTATACGTTCAACCGCAACTAGTTCACAATTGGCACATCGTTTTATCACTGGTTAAGATGAATTAAAAAAAAAAAAATACTCTTCCTAAATTAAAAATCCAGGCTACCCCAGCACAAAATACCTAACATAGCAGGTCGATGCTCTACCAACTTTTTTTTTTTTTATCACAAACAAGAAAAATGCGTATATGAGGAACAAAATAATGTTAATATATTGTATATCTCAGAACAGCTATGTATTTAATTTTCCCTATTCTTTATATCAGATAATCAATAGCTAAATTTCCTTTTAAACGATTAATTGGCTTTGGGGGTGATTTTCCTATGATAAATATGGATAATGATATCAAATGAATCGTCATAGCGGTGAAATATTCCATATTCAGGAGGCTCAAGATTCTACTTCAAAGCCGTAGTTATATACATATATAAATAATAACCTTTTTATCTCTGAATTTCCATAGAGAAGAGGTTCTCTTTAGATTTAAAATCTTCACTTGGCAGCCTTCCTTATATGTGAATCAATTTCATATCACGTGTTACCTCACTCAGCCTTGTTACTGATATTTCTCGCCCACGGTTTTTTTTTTTTTTTTTTTTTTTACCCTCAATGTCTTCTGAATTTCAGATACAAGTGGTTATGTTTCACACAAATTGAGTACATTTGTGGAAGATGCACACTTATTGTTCTCGCCCCTGATTAGACGGTTTTTAGGATCACTCCATTGTGATAGTTTTGAATCACTCCTAAAGCCGATGCTTATACCTTATCAAAACTTGTACTATTTTTTTATCATGAAAATGTCCCTAAAGATGAAAATAAAAGTAAAAAATTACCCTCGTAAAAATCTCCAAGCAGTCTCCAGACGACATCAATAAAGTTCATTCAGTGTTCCTTTAACCTTCATTTTTCTGTAGCTGTCATTAATTGTAGGTCTACGATGAGAAAGTCATAAATGGTACTTAATTATGAATGCGACATTCTCGTGTTATTTTCTGAGTGAAAGTTCATAAATATTCATTCTCTCGAGTTATCATAGTTTTGACAGATTTTACGTATGGTCTAAGATGTGCAAATCTTTTTTTTTTTTTTACACTAAATCACAAGGCCCGTTGCAATTTTAAAGTGCCGTTACTGCTGACAAACAAAGAAAATCTCTCTTTTCGAAAGTTTTCGCTTGTGTTTGTGACCAGTTCATTAGTTGAATCTTCTTGTTCTTAAACAAGATGCCACCTCTCTTTTATGTGAATCGATGTCATCTTATATGTTTCCAGTGATTATTTTTTTCGTTATCAAAAATATCATCTGAGTATTGGAAGCAACTGGATGTTTAAAATCGAATTTTGAATACATTTGTGGAAGGTTCATGTTTAACAATTTCGCTTCAAAATATGTTTATACAGGTATCAATGTAGTTAGTTTTGAACTTCCACCAATCGTGTACTATCAGCCGTAATTACTTAACAATTTGCACCCCTTTCCTCATATCTGAATTTCCAAATTGTTTACATGTCTTTGGAACGTAATTTTTTCTGCTTAAAACCCCCGTGCTAACCTTCGCCTGTGAATCAATTTAATCCCAGGTGTTACCTAATTTAGTTTTGTTACTTTTTTTTTTCCTAGTCAGAGTTTTTCACCCACAGGAATTTTTTCTTTTTTTAAGAAATTGAGAATTTCAAAAATTTTTAGTACATTTGTGGAAAATTCATATTTATTGTCCTCGCCCGCAATTATCGGGTTTTATGATCATCATCATCATCATCCGGACCTCCTTTCCCACCCAAGGGCAGGGTGAGGAGTTTTATGATCAATATATAAACAGATGCTTTTAGTGTAACAAGACGTACCAATTTTTATATCAAAAATAGAACCACAAACAAATAAGTAAATGACCCTCTTCCTTACGCAAAATGTCCAAAGAGCTCATATAGTTCATCTTCCCGTATTTTTATTTTATTTTCTTGAGGGTAAAAAGCTCATCAGTATTCCTTTTCACGAGTTATCGCAGTTTTGAGAGATTGTACAGTTGACACGAGTTCCATCTGTACCACCTAGTCGCGGGATATGGTTAACGTGGCGACAGCGCGGGTGTGCATGTTCGTGTATACATGCCCGAGAGATTTTCGAATCGCCAGGCTTCATCATCTTTGCCGTACTGTATTATTATGTAGCCGTTGTTTTATCGTGTGATATTGGCTAATAAATATTGTGCGATTGGGATAATGAGCTGGGCACGATGCTATTTATAAAGTCTGATTTATATTTAATGATTTCTCTCTTTTCTGGTAGCGTGAACCACGATACAAGTTGGGTTGCGGTTCAGAAACAGTGTGCAAGTTCACCCACAAATGGCCCGATGTAGGGGAAAGGGGAAAGTATGGGAGTGAGCGGGAGCTTGGCAGGTGAAGGAAAGGGGGATGAAGTGGGGTCACGTCGTTTACTCCTAGTTATAAATTCTTTGCCATTACAGTATATTTATTAAGGTGTCAATGATGTCCTGTATCCGAAACAATACTAAAGCTATTTGTTTTACTATTTATTATCATAGGCAACTGATTACACCCTTTTAATTACACCAAAAATAGGATACCCCCTCTATCGTTATCGTGAAGCCTGCTCCACCACCTAGACTCTTTCTTTCTCTCTCTCCCTCTGACACACACACACACACACACACACACACACACACACACACACACACACACACACTGTATTTGTCATTCTATGTACTGAATTAAATCCTTTTACGATATCATTTGTTCCAACTGAAAATATGCATAGAGTTGTAATATTAATATGTTTATTAACACTGCACTGTCAGGCTGGCAATACTGAAACAAACGGACAGGAAATATGTCTGGTGTGTGTCAGCTGCAATACTCCCACAATATGCTCCGTAATATGTTCTGGGAGTTCATAATAGGCTGCTTGTATTTCTGAAAAGAAATGGTTGTCGATCAGTATGTTAATTTTAATTATTGACATAACTTGAGGATCAGGATTAACCTCTACAGTGACACTATAACGCACTAGAGTAACTATCGGGATTGGTATCAGCCATGGAACACATGATTACCTAAAACATTTACATCACTGTATGACTACCTCAAGACTATTACTGAAACGTAGCCTATGCACGTAAGTATTGTTTATTGGCTAGCGTAATCCGTACGGTGATCTGGGAATGTATTGCACGTGTTTTGACAGTAATAAATTATAATGTTCATTAGCACAAACTGATAATGTGTGTGTCTACTGATAGGCAGCTGACGAGTTGAGAGAGAGAGAGAGAGAGAGAGAGAGAGAGAGAGAGAGAGAGAGTCGAGGTGGTGGAGCAGGCTGCACGTTAACGAAAGATGGGGTATCCTATGTTTGGTGTGATTAAAAGTCGTCTACAATAATAAATAATAAAAAACAAACAGGTTTATTATTATTTAGGTTATACGATATCAGACACCTTAATAAATATACTGTAATGGCAAAGAATGTATAACTGTTGGAGTAAACGACGTGACCCTGCTTCATCTCCTTTCCCTTCACTTGCCAAGCCCTCGCTCACTCCCACACTTTAACCTTCCCCCTACATCGCCCCATTTGTGGGTGAACTTGCTACTGTTTCTGTATTGTGGTTCATGCTATTAGAGAAGAGAAAAATTAAAGACGAGATTATTTTATACTAATCAAGTTTTATAAATAGAATAGTTCACAGCTCATTATCCTAATCACACAGTATTTATTAGCCAACATCACACCATAATACAAAAATCACATAATATTGGCGTTTCGAAAAATTCTCGGACATGTACAGTTGCGAGCAGATGACTCGAGGCCACCTAGGCCACCAACATGTTGGTGTTTAATCTGGCAACAGTGGTAGCTGTGAACTTGACCGAGATTCAGTCGGCTGTTCGGGCGAAACAAACCCAGTGATAAATTGTCAATGTGCAGTTCTAACTTGTCTCCAATCAATATCATGCATGTAAACGTATTATACTGATAATGATTATCGTGTCGTACACATGGTAGATATATTTATAACCATAGTATTACAATAGTGGCATCCAAATAGTGCTGCGTTCATTCATGTGAGACACACGGATATCCCGAGCGTGCTGCTCCATCACCACCTTGGTTTGTGACGTAGGCACCACGTGACGCCACATATGGGGAGGGGCATGAAGGTGGAACCAATTGGCCCGTTCATGATGATAAATATTTATAGAGTAATCGTTCGACTTTACCACTCGAATATTAAACAAACATTGGTTGCATATGTCAAAACAAGCTTATTATAACCGTTAATCCCATATACGTTTAATACCGCAGCCAACAGCCTGCCCCCTCCCCCCTCCTCCTCCCATCTGACGTCCCACCTCGTCCCTCCCTTCCTCACCCACCACACTCCTTATAACTCCCACACACCCCTCCCCCTGTTCCGTCTAACTGTGGTGTGAACCTATAACTCTCCCACCTGCTTCGGATTTAGACTTCGACGAAAGTGAGGTTCACGGTGAGGGATGGCTGACATGACAGCATTTTTGTGATAATACTGCTAGGTTGCGGGGAAGCTGAGAAAGCTACGGCATCTCTTGAAAACTGGTAAAAGTTATTTGGTTCACTACAACAGTCGAACCAAATAAATCACTACCGATACCCGTGTGTCTCGCATGAATGAATGTACCACTATTTGGATGCCTGAGCTGTAATACTATGGTTATCAATGGTTATAAATATGACATATCTTTACTTGCATGATACTGATCGGAGACCAGTTAGAACTGAACATTGCCAAATTATCAATGCGTTTGTGTTGTCTGAACAGCCGACTGAATCTCGGTCAGGTTCACAGCTACCACTGTTACCAGATAAAACACCAACATGTTGGTGGACTAGGTGGCCTCGAGTCATCTGCTCGCAACTGTACAGTCATCAGCATAAATTAGCTGCAAGCCTACTCGTGTGATGTGTCCTTTTGTCTGGCAACAGTGTAGGGGAACCAGTTGCCACAAAGACTTTTATGCACTTGAAAGACGTGTTTTTAAGAGGTGGTAATAGAGACCGCCTAAAGAAATGTTATGGAACGACGAATGAGCGTAAAACTCTGATATTCCTCATTATAACTGTCTAAACTCTCCTCCTCTCTCTCTCCCCCTTACTCCTTCTAATGTCCCCCCATCCCTCCCTCTCCCTCCTACCCCCCATCCACGTTCATGCCTCTTCACTTTCTCCTCTCCCCACCTTGTCTACCTTCATTCATTTATCCACGGCTCTAACCTGATTGGCGCGTCAGAGTTATCTCTTGATTTTTTGCTAAACCCAACCTGCCCTATTCCCATTTGCTCGCCGTACTACCAACTATATCCAAGTTTTATTATCATTATTCCTTCCTGTTCGTCTCATCCTCTCTCTCCCCGTCTCTTTCCCACTTGTTTTATTTCAGTTGTCTTTATTTTCACAATCTTTTGTCACTGCCAACAGCCGGGAGATAAAGGAACATTGAGGTCTCGCTCTTGTGATGTATTACTTACTGGTGTTCGTTTGAGTGAGCCTGGCAGTCGGTGGCTATTACTTCAGTAGGCGGAATTAAACAAACCTTTGTTCCCATCCCTCCTATATGTCTCTCTTTTCAGGGAAAATGTTCCCATTCTTCACTGTTCACCTATTCATGAAGCAGTATCAGACCATAATGTTTCGAACTGCCGCATCATGTTTGAAGTAGAGATTGTGAGAAAAAGACTTGCATGGCAAGAAGCTCCTGAATATCAAGTAACAAAAAGGCTACAGGAATACACAAGAAACAGAGAAGAGTGCTATTCATTGCGTAGTTTAGCGCCGTGGAAAATATAAGGTAGACAGGGCAGGGAGAGAGGGGGAGAGCGAGGTGAGGTGAGAGGTAGGCTGGGGAGGGTCATCGAGAGGGGTACGGGGAAGAGAGCGAGAGTTTCATTCCATAACATTCATCTGTCGTCTTCTGCACATTTTTGTGCTGATCATATATAAAGAATGTTGCATTCTGGACGATTTTTAGTACTAATACTTATAAACACGTCTCTAAAGTGTACAAAAGACTGTGTGGCAACTAGATCGAATACACTGTTGCCAGACGAAACTACCACATCACGCGAACAGGCTTGCAGCGAATTTGTGCTGACGACTGTACACACGATCACACACATACACACGAGCGCTCTATTGCCACAACCATATCCTGCGACTAGATTGTCCACGTGGAAGTTTTGTTGACTACACCTAAGGAAATCTGGCTACTAGTCTAACACGAACCTTCATAAACTGCAAATATTCTTCATTTTTCTCACATTCAATCAGGAGGCTCAATGCAATTTTAAAGAGCTACTACGGCAGATAAAAAAAAAAAAAAAGATTTTTCTCGCTTTTTTTCCGTGACCATTACATCAATTGAATCTTCTTGTTATACACCTCAGATCCCAGCTCTCTATACGTGTTAATCAATTTTATGTTCTGTGTTCCATAAATGACTTTTTTTCGCCCTAAGAAGTGTCATCGGGGCATTGGAAGTAGTTGGGTGAGTTACAAAACGAATTTTGAGTACATATTGGGTGCATATTTAACGATGTCGCCCCAAAATATGTTTATAAAGTCATCAATCCAGGAAATAATTTTGAACTACCCACAGTCGTATTACTATAGGCAGTAATTAGTTCACAATTAGCATTCTTTTTTTTATCTCTGGATTTCCAAGTTGTTTACACGTCTAATGAAACGAAACTTTAGGCTTGAAAACCTCAAGTGCCAGCCATCTTTACCTGTGAATCAGTTTCATCCCAAATGTTGCCTAGTTTAGCCTTCATACAATTTTTTTTTTTCCAGTCGGAATTTTCTCACCCTCAGAAATATTTTCTGAATTCTAGATATACTTGGAAAGGTTTCCCAACAAATTTGAAGTAAATTTTTCGTTTCATATATATTGTTTTCGATCGAAATTCTGCTGTTTTTAGGATCACTCCAGTGTAATCGTTATGAACGTCTCCTAAAGCCTGATTTTTACTGTAATGAGGTACCATTTTTAAATCTTGAAAGTACCACTGGAAATGAAATGAATAACGCAAATGACCTTCTTCCTTACGTAAAAAATCCAGTTTCCTGACGACATTAATACAGTTCATTGAGTCCCTTAAAACTTCATTTTAGTAGCTCTCATTCACCATATGTGTACGATGACAATGTTATAAGTGGTAATTAATTATATATGTGCGTGTTATGGTAGTTTATTCTTTCTCGTATTTTTTTTCGTTAGCGTCAAAAGATGATCAGTATTACTTCTCACGAGTGATAGTTTGGAGAGATTTTGCGTAAGAAAATGTGCCTCCGAACCCTAAAATACCAGCCTTCCTTACCTGCGAATCAGTTTCATCCCACGTGTTACCTCATTTAGTGTTACTATTTTTTTTTCTGATTTTTTCTACAAGAAATGTTTTTCTGAACATCCGATACACTTTGGAAGGTTTCTTATGTTATTTAGAGTATATTTGTGTAAGTCCTATGTTTAGCGTTTTCGCACTCAATTATGCGGTTTTTATTATCAGTCCAGTATAATAGTTTGGAATTACTCCTAAATCGGTTGCTTTTAATTTAACACGATATTTTATAAATGAAAATAAAAGTAACACTTTTCCTACCGTAAAGCACCAAATAATCTCCAGACGACAGTGTTAGTTCAATCGGTGTTCCTTCAATCTTCATTTTTTTTTGGTAGAGTAGCTGTCATTCATTTTATTTTACGGAGATGAGGAATAGAGTTATATAATCAATTATACATCTCGGTACCTTGAAAGAATAATCAAAAATGAAAAATACACATGATCGTAGTCCTAACGTAAAGAATCCAAACTTTCTCCATATCACCCAGTGTTCCTCCAGCCTTCATTTTTTTAAGTAGGTGTCATTCACTGTATGTCAACGATGAGAATTAGTGATATATATCAGGGTATTGCGATTGTGTTTAAACTTTTTTGTATTAATTTCTGTTCATCAGCATTTTTTCTCATTGTATCCCCCCCAAAAAAAAAGCGGGGGAACACAATCTGGCCGCACTATGGGGTAGTACTACTACTCTGCGGCCATGTTGTGTTAGGAAGAATAATGCCACCGAATTCCCTGCGTGTCGTAAAAGGCGACTAAAAAGGGAGGGGTGAGGGGACAATGGACGCCCTCTGTTTTTTAGTTCCTAAAAAGAGACAGGCCAGAGAAAGGGATGGGGTATGGAGTTATCCCCTTACCCTGAAGATTGGGTCTATGAATGTGCATGGATGTAGCACAATTGAGGGTAAAACAGAGGAGATTGGGAGAATGTTTATGAGAAGAAAGTTGGATGTGTTAGCTTTGAGTGAAACGAAGATGAAAGGGATGTGTGAATGGAAGATTGTCAGGTGTTGATAGAGGAAGGCCTTGTTACTGAGTCTGGAAGTACAACAGTGTGTGATTGAATGGAAGATGTCATCGAGACTGATGTGGGTGAAGGCGAAATTTGAACGTGAGTGGTGGGTGTTTGTGAGTGCATATGGGCCTGGTAGTGAAAGGGATGAAGAGAGGAAGTCTTTCTGGAATGATGTTGATGTCTCCAGAGTTTTAGAGCGAATGTGAATGTGGTAATGATGGGAGATCTGAATGCTAGAGTGGGAAATGTAGCAGTTGAAGGTGTAGTTGGTATGCATGGTGTGCCTGGAAGAAATGAAAGTGGGGAGCGAATGATAGCGATGAGTGGTGAGCGAGAGATGGTGATTGGAATTACGCTGTTTGAGATGAAAGATATTTATAAGGGTGAGACAGAAGGGTGGAAGGGTTGTTGGTAGAACAATGATGGACTCTGTGGTTGTGTCTAGGAATGTAATAGGAAGATTGTTGGATGTGAGAGTTCTGAGAGGGGAGGGTGGAGTGAAAGTTAAGAGTAGGTAAGAGATGTGTGAGAGCTAGGAGGGTTTGGTGTGGGAGGGAGATTTTGAAAGTGAGTTGGATAAGAGAAAAAGATAGAGTATCAGGAGAAATTGAAAGATAAGTGGAACGCAGTGAAAGATCAGGAAAATGGCAGTGTGGAGGAGGAATGGCAGTTGTTTAAGAGTGCTGTGGTGGCGCATGCAGAAGAGGTGTGTGGTGAGACGTGTGGGTGGTGGTGTAAGAAAAGGAAGTGAATGATGGTGCGAGGAAGTAAGTATGGCTGTGGCTGAGAAGACTTGCATATGAAGTGTGGCTGCAGAGGAAGGATGAGATGTCATATGAAAGCTATAAGGAAAAGAGGAATAGGGCGAGAAGGGCTGTGCGTGATGGCAGCAGATGAGAGGCGGGGTAGGCGGCTGACAGAGAATTTTCAACGGAATAAGAAAATGTTATGGAAGGAGGTGAAAAGGGTGCGAAAGGGAGAGCCTGGGAAGGAAGAACGAGTAAAAGCAGAGGATGGAAGGATGTTAATTGAGATGGATGCAGTAAGGATGAGTCGGGCAGAGTATTTTGAAAGATTGTTAAATGTAGAGGAGGAAAGGGTGGCTGAGACTGTGGCGAATGGAAGGGTGCAAGGAATAAATGTGTTGGGAGAGTTGAATGATTCTTTGATCACGAAGGAGGAAGTGGAGAAGGCAGTAAAGGAGATGAAAACAGGGAAAGCTGCAGGTATGGATGGGTGTGCAGTGGAATGCCTGAAGGGTGGTGGAGTGACTATTGTTGACTGGTTAGTAAGATTGCTGAATGTGTGCTTTGTGAAAGATATGGTGCCTATTGACTGGGCAAGTGCTTGTGTGGTCTCGCTGTATAAAGGTAAGGGTGATAAGTATGAATGTACTAGCTTTAGGGGTATAAGTCTGTTGAGTGTTGTAGGTAAGGTTTATGGTAGTGTTAATTATGAGAGTTATATAGGGTACAGAGGGAGTGATTGGTGATGAGCAATGTGGCTTAAAGAGAGGGAGGGGATGCGTGGATCAGGTGTTTGCTGTGAGACAAATGTGAAAAGTATTTAGCGAAAGGCAAGGGTGTGTTTTGGGCATATGATAGAATTGATAGGGAGGCTTTGTGGACTGTTTTAAGATTGTATGGACTTGATGGTAGGTTACTAAAAGGGGTGAAAAGTTATGTAAGTAGTGGAGCGTGTGTAAGAGTGGAAAATGCTGTGAGTGATTGGTTTCAGGTGAAAGTGGGGCTCCAAGAGGGATGTGTGATGTCGCCTTGGTTGTTTAATATTTACATGGATGGTTTTGTAAGGGAGGTGAATGCAAGAGTTTAAGGTGGAGGTCTGAGTCTGGTGAATGTTGATGGTGGAGAGTGGAATCTGAAGTAGCTGCTGTTTGCAGATGATACTGCACTGGTGACTGATTCAGAGGAGAGATTGAGACAGTTGGTAGAGGAGTTTGGAAGGGGGTATGAAAGGAGGAAATTGAAAGTAAATGAGAATAAGAGTAAAGTGATGAAGTGTACGAGGTTGGTAGATGGTAGGGGGATGAATATAGTTTTGAATGGCGAGTTGCTTGAGGAGGTAGTTTTAAATATCTAGGGTCACATGTTGCTGTGGATTGAAGAATAGACGCTGAAGTGAAGTTTAGAATAAATGAAGTAGGAAAGGTGCTGGGAGGTATGAAAAAAGTGTTTAGATGTCGTTCGCTTAGAATGGATGTAAAGAGAAGGCTGTATGAGGGTGTTGTGGTACCGACTGCGTTATCTGGGGCTGAAACATGGAATATGGGTGTAGCAGAGAGGAAAAGTTTGAATGTAATGGAGATGAGGTGTCTGAGGAGTATGTGTGGAGTGACGCGTACGGATCGAGTGCGAAATGATGAAGTGCGAAGGAGAATTGGAGTTGTTCGGGAGATGGCTGGTAGAGTTGAGCAGAGGGTGTTGCGATGGTTTGGGCATATGGAGAGAATGGATAATGAGCGATTGGTGAAAAAGATAACTAGATCTGATGTGAGAGGTGTAAGGCTGAGAGGAAGACCACGAATAGGATGGATGGACAGTGTGAAGAGAGCGCTGGATGCGAGAGGGATGTCTGTTGAGCAAGGAAGTACTACTACTGTAGCCTCGATACAGTGGCGCATGAAGTGAACGTTGTTGCTTAAATCTTCGAACCTCAAGGTATCATTACAGCCCAAATTGTGTTTAACCTAAATGCTCTACATATATATGATTCAATACTTGCCATTATATAATACTTGCCTTTATATAACGCATTTTAACTGTCCTCAGTTTTGTGATTACGTTTCGCTCGTATCTAATCACCTTATCTGGATCCCCGTATCTGAGGTCAGAGAAAGGAGGGAGCTGTAAGCCTCGCACATAGCATGCTCAGATGAGACCACACTTGCTTGAAGAAACGAGTTTTCTTTCACCTTGCCGGTGCAGCTAGTTTATTCATTCTAGCCAGAATATCGTCATGAACAGACAGGAGAACCTCATTGCTCAACGTGGGCTGATCATCGCACTACGGGAAGCCGGCCACCGTGTTAGAGATATCGCCAGCCTCCTAGGACTCTCCTCAACTACAGTGGCGAAATGGATTAGAAGGTGGAATGACTCTGGAGACCTGAGGGACGCGGGTAAGTTTGTGTTGTAATAAATTAACTGAATACCATTAACAGCTACGTATTATAACATAATACAATAATGTTAAAATAATGTGTTCAAATAAGACGTTGTTATTTCGTTGTTGCATATTAATTGACGATATTCATGAATTAACGGATCGGTGCCTGCATATTCATCCTTTGAGGGAAAGTATGAACTTTATTAAATAAGCGATCCTTTCTGATGACCTCTAACGCTACTCAAACTTCACATAACCTCTTTTAATAATCAGTACTTATAAACATTTCGTAATTCAGGTCCTGTCTTTCATTCTGTCAGGTTCTTCTGTGAATCAGACTTGCAACAAATAAGTATGCTGCTGCTAAGAACTGGTGTTCAACACCTGTGGCGGGGGGGACACAACCTGGCCGCATTATGGGGTGGTACTACTACTCTGCGGCCAGGTTGTGTTAGGAAGAATACTGCCACCGTATTCCCTGCGTGTCGTAAAAGGCGACTAAAAGGGGCGGGGTGAGGGGACTAGGGACCCCCTCCTCTGTTTTTTAGTTCCTAAAAAGAGACAGGCCAGAGAAAGGGGTGGGGGATGGAGTTATCCCCGTACCCTGAAGATTGGGTCTATGAATGTGCGTGGATGTAGTACGATTGAGGCTAAAAGGGAGGAGATTGGGAGAATGTTTGTGAGAAGAAAGTTGGATGTGTTAGCTTTGAGTGAAACGAAGATGAAAGGGAAGGGGGAATCTATGTTTGGAAGTGTGAATGGAAGATTGTCAGGTGTTGATAGAGGAAGGGCAAGAGAAGGTGTGGCCTTGTTAGTGAGTCCGGAAGTACAGCAGTGTGTGATTGAATGGAAGGAGGTGTCATCGAGACTGATGTGGGTGAAAGCGAAATTTGAACGTGAGTTGTGGGTGTTTGTGAGTGCATATGGGCCTGGTAGTGAAAGGGATGAACAAGAGAGGGAGTCTTTCTGGAATGATGTTGATGAGTGTCTGCAGAGTTTTGGAGCGAATGTGAATGTGGTAATGATGGGAGATCTGAATGCTAGAGTGGGAAATGTAGCAGTTGAAGGCGTAGTTGGTATGCATGGTGTGCCTGGAAGAAATGAAAATGGGGAACGAATGATAGCGATGTGTGTTGAGCGAGAGATGGTGATTGGGAATACGCTGTTTGAGAAGAAAGATATTTATAAGTATACATGGGTGAGACAGGAGGGTGGAAGGGTTGTTGATAGAGCTTTGATGGACTATGTGGTTGTGTCTAGGAATGTAATAGGAAGATTGTTGGATGTGAGAGTTCTAAGAGGGGAGGGTGGAGGTATGTCTGACCACTACCTGGTGGAGGGAAAGTTAAGAGTAGGTAAGAGATGGGTGAGAGCTAGGAGGGTTAGGTGTGGCAGGGAGGTTTTGAAAGTGAGTTGGATAAAAGAGAGAAAAAGATAGAGTATCAGGAGAAATTGAAAGATGAGTGGAACGCAGTGAAAGATCGGGAAAATGGCAGCGTGGAGGAGGAATGGCAGTTGTTTAAGAGTGCTGTGGTGGGGCATGCAGAAGAGGTGTGTGGTGTGAGACGTGTGGGTGGTGGTGTAAGAAAAGGAAGTGAATGGTGGTGCGAGGAAGTAAGTATGGCTGTGGCCGAGAAGAGACGTGCATATGAAGTGTGGCTGCAGAGGAAGGATGAGATGTCATATGAAAGGTATAAGGAAAAGAGGAATAGAGCGAGAAGGGCTGTGCGTGATGCTAAAGTGGCAGCAGATGAGAGGTGGGGTAGGCGGCTGACAGAGAATTTTCAACAGAATAAGAAAATGTTTTGGAAGGAGGTGAAAAGGGTGCGAAAGGGAGAGCCTGGGAAGGAAGAACGAGTAAAAGCAGAGGATGGAAGGATGTTAATTGAGATGGATGCAGTAAGGAAGAGATGGGCAGAGTATTTTGAAAGATTATTAAATGTAGAGGAGGAAAGGGTGGCTGAGATTGTGGCGGATGGGTGCAAGGAATAAATGTGTTGGGAGAGTTGAATGATTCTTTGATCACGAAGGAGGAAGTGGAGAAGGCAGTAAAGGAGATGAAAACAGGGAAAGCTGCAGGTATGGATGGGTGTGCTGTGGAATGCCTGAAGGGTGGTGGAGTGACTATTGTTGACTGGTTAGTAAGATTGTTGAATGTGTGCTTTGAGAAAGGTATGGTGCCAATTGACTGGGCAAGTGCTTGTGTGGTCCCGTTGTATAAAGGCAAGGGTGATAAGTATGAATGTACTAGCTTTAGGGGTATAAGTCTGTTGAGTGTTGTAGGTAAGGTGTATGGTAGAGTGTTAATTATGAGAGTTAGAGAGGGTACAGAGGGAGTGATTAGTGATGAGCAGTGTGGCTTTAGGAGAGGGAGGGGATGCGTTGATCAGGTGTTTGCTGTGAGACAAGTGTGTGAAAAGTATTTAGCGAAAGGCAAGGATGTGTTTTGGGCATTTATGGATTTAGAGAAAGCGTATGATAGAATTGATAGGGAGGCTTTGTGGACTGTTTTAAGATTGTATGGACTTGATGGTAGGTTACTAAAAGGGGTGAAAAGTTTTTATGTAAATAGTAGAGCATGTGTAAGAGTGGGAAATGCTGTGAGTGATTGGTTTCCCGTGAGAGTGGGGCTGCGACAGGGATGTGTGATGTCACCTTGGTTGTTTAATATTTACATGGATGGTGTTGTAAGGGAGGTGAATGCAAGAGTTTTAGGTGGTCTGAGTCTGGTAAATGTTGATGGTGGAGATTGGAATCTGAAGCAGCTGCTGTTTGCAGATGATACTGCACTGGTGACTGATTCAGAGGAGAGATTGAGACAGTTGGTAGAGGAGTTTGGAAGGGTGTGTGAAAGGAGGAATTTGAAAGTAAATGAGAATAAGAGTAAAGTGATGAAGTGTACGAGGTTGATAGATGGTAGGGGGATGAATATAGTTTTGAATGGTGAGTTGCTTGAGGAGGTAGATTGTTTTAAATATCTAGGGTCACATGTTGCTGTGGATGGAAGAATAGATGCAGAAGTGAAGTTTAGAATAAATGAAGTAGGAAAGGTGCTGGGAGGAATGAAAAAAGTGTTTAAATGTCGTTCGCTTAGAATGGATGTAAAGAGAAGGCTGTATGAGGGTGTTGTGGTACCGACTGCATTATATGGGGCTGAAACATGGAATATGGGTGTAGCAGAGAGGAAAAGTTTGAATGTAATGGAGATGAGGTGTCTGAGGAGTATGTGTGGAGTGACGCGTATGGATCGGGTGCGAAATGATGAAGTGCGAAGGAGAACTGGAGTTGTTCAGGAGATGGCTGGTAGAGTTGAGCAGAGGGTGTTGCGATGGTTTGGGCATATGGAGAGAATGGATAATGAGCGATTGGTGAAAAAGATAACTAGATCTGATGTGAGAGGTGTAAGGCTGAGAGGAAGACCACGAATAGGATGGATGGACAGTGTGAAGAGAGCGCTGGATGCGAGAGGGATGTCTGTTGAGCAAGGAAGAGTGGCTGTGCGTGACAGAAATAAATGGAGAGAAATTGTGAATAAATAAGTGATGACGCAGCCCTGAGGGGATATTCTCCCGCATTTGGTCTGATCAGCTAGTCAGGTCAGGTGCGGGTAAGGGGATGGGTATGTTATGATGTGGCAGGGGTAAACCAGTTCTGCTGTCGGGCCCTGCTGCGGATGTCACTGATTGCATTGCGCAGTTGACCCTTGTGCGGTGTGGTGCGGTGAGGATCTGTCCGTTCTCCCCTTTGGGGCTAAGATGTGAATGAATGTGTTTAAATGGATGAGTAAATGGAGAGTGTGTCGTCCTGTCTCGGCTACCTCCCTTTCCTTGGGGGAAGCAGCCTAGGTATATAGATAGATAGACTGATATATATATATATATATATATATATATATATATATATATATATATATATATATATATATATATATATATATATGTAAAACAATTAACTTTAAGCCCTTGGCCACCCCGTTTGGGATACATGGCATCTGGCAATGAATGAATGAAAAAAATATATATATATTATTTTTTTTTTGGGGGGGGGGGCGCGGGAGGTGATATTTGTGAGGTAGAAGCAGCATAAGTAGCATAACGTTTGATCACAGAGAGGAGGCCCCGTTCCCGAGTAACAACTGCTGAACAGGACGGCATGATTAGACAAGCAGCAGAAGAAACCCCCCTGACAACTGCAGTGGTCATTCGGCAGCAGCTGCAGCTACAGGTGTCTGTGGATACCGTGCGGAGACGTCTCCATGAGGCAGGTATTCATCATAGAATTCCTGCCCAGAAGGAAACCCTCACTGATCAACATTGCGCTGCTCGACTAGCATTTGCTGAAGGAAACGTAGACAAAGACCTTCATTATTGGTCAAGAGTTGTTTTTTCCAATGAAAAATCATTTTGTTCCCATAACCATGGACGCCGCCATGTGTGGAGACTAAACAACTCAAGGTATTGTTTTACCTACGTTAGATAGTATTGCTTTGTGGACAAACCCGCATCAATTGCTATTTGGGTAATTATACTTGTTACTTATATGAAACATATGGCTGAAACGTTGTAGTACTCTCTCTTTTTTTGCTTGGCCACTCTTTTGAGAGTGTGAAAAGTGTGAAGAGTGTGAAGAGAGTGTGTGGGATGGGGTTGGGGGTGTCCGACCTAGCGCTGAAGACACGGTAATGATCAGTATGTTTGGAATGTTTCTCTATAGTTAAATATTGAATACAGTTTATGATTTATACTTATTATGCAACGATATTACATCACTTAGCAATATTTTTTGGTTATTTACTTCTCTAGCATTCCCGTTGTCAGTATCCATTAATAATAATGATGATGATGATGATATCCTAAAATTAATATCCTAGGATTGCATTTTTCAGGTATGACCATCAAAACATTAGCAAAGAGGCACGCAGCGGACACATCAGCTGCAATATGTGGGGTTACATGTCAATTCACAGAGTTGGCGACGTAACAAGAATTGAGGGAAGGTTTACGGCAGAAAAGTGTATCGATATTCTGCAAAATATCTTCCTTCCATCCCTCGAACATAGGAATTTTCCATTTCCACCAGGCCCAATAGTTTTCCTCCACGATCGCTGCCAGATTCATACAGCCAGGGTAGTGATGGAATGGTTCAACCAGCAGGAGAATTTGCAGCTTCTGGAGTTGCCTAGCAAGGGATGCGATTGCAATCCCACTGAACATCTTTGGGCCAACGTGGTTAACTGTTGGGAGCCCGACAGAGAGCGAACCCCGGAGCAGCTGATGCAACACACAAGGGAGCAGTGGGAGTTTTTCCGAGGCAAGCCAGAGCTCCTTAGCAGCCTCATGACCAGCATGCCTGACCGATTAAGGGAGGTTATTGAAAAAGACGGAGGGTAGACACATTACTGAGTGGTTATATTACACATCATTCATAATAAAACATTGTATTAACTGTGGCTGTCCATTTATGAGTTTGGTAATGGATTTTCTTCTGCCTCCTAGAAGACTACAATATTTGGAAACTTTTGTTTGCGCTATGAGTGTTTGCTTTTGTTACAAATGGTCCAAGGTAATTGATCCGAGAAAAGGTTTCTGCAGGGCACTACCTTTCATTTATGTCAAAATGTATCCTATATGGAAGTGATGTTGATAAATTTATTTACCCAAATATAAAAGGTTGTTATACGGCAACCATGGTTGTCATAAAGCCAGAATTACAAACATGATCACCATAGTTTCCATCCATACCTCTGTCTCAGTGTTCATTTGTGTATTCAGTTCATGGGTATCGCTTTCTGAGTATAATGTATACAAATTAATAATGTTAATAGATAGGTATAGATAGATATTTTGTTGACCGTAACAATGAATATTCTCAACTTGCAATAAGTAAAAATACATTAAATTCCCCGATGGGGGGTTCTGTCTTAAGTATTTAATTCTTTAACTGTCCCTCCTTTCTTTGCTTCCCTCTTGCTTGCTTTCCCTTGTCTCTGACTCTACTGCGAATATTGAAGCAAGTGTGGTCTCGTCTGAGCATGCTATGTGCGAGGCTTACAGCTCCCTCCTTTCTCTGACCTCTGATACGGGGATCCAGATGTGATACGAGACAAACGAAAAGTAATAAAAAACTGAACTGAGGACAGTTAAAATGCGTTATACAATGGCAAGTATTGAATAATATATATGTAGAGCATTTAGGTTAAACAAAATTCGGGCTGTAATGATACCTTGAGGTTCGAAGCTTTAAGCAACAAAGTTCACTTCATGCGCCACTCTATCGAGGTTACTCCATCTCACACACGTTGATTGTTTCCAACTAAATCATCACAATGGTGCCACATCTCAGAAAACGTGCGAGCCCGTGTAACACGCGGAAGTGCTGGCGAGTGTACTATCTTTTTTCTGGATATCCGAGCTGTTTACACGTCTCTACTGAAAGGAATCTAGGATGTAACACGTGGGATGAAAATCCCACGTGTTACCTCATTTAATCATATTACTAATTTCTTTCCCCGAATCCTAATTTTTCACCCTCAGAAATGTTTTCTGAATTTTGGATACTATGGGAAATGTTTCACAAAAAATTTACAGTGCATTTTGTGGAAGTGGCATGTTTATTGTTCTTGCCATCAATTAGGTGGTTTTTAGGATCACTCCAATTTAATAGTTTTTAATCACTTCAAAAGCCGATCCTTTTGCCGAAACAAAACGTGTGAAAGACACATGATCGTACTCCTAATGTAACTCCTAATGTAAAAAATCCAGATATTCTCAATTTTTTGTAGGTTTCATTCACTGTATGTCAACGGAGATGAGGATTAGTGTTATAAGGAGTACTTAATTATATATATTTATATTGCTATTGCGTTTAAATTTTCTTGTATTAACTTTTATGAGCCAGTAGTTCATCAATAATTCTTCTCACTAATTATCACAGTGTTGAGATTTTCCCTACGGCAATGTGGCTAGTGGTCTAACTCGAACCTTCGTAATGTACAAACATTTTTTATTTTTTTATTCGAGGTTTCCTGCTTGTTTCGGTGACCAAATCGTCAATTGAAACGTCTTGTTCTTAAACACCATATATGTCAGCTATCTTTACGTGGTAATCGCTTTTTTTTTCCTCTGATTTTTTTCTCAATCTCAGCAGTTTCATTCGAGTATTAAAGTACCTGAGTGGGTTTCAAAACGAATTTTAAGAACATTTGTAGAATATACATATTTCGGATTTTCGCCGAAAAATGTTCTTACAGTCATCAATATATATATATATATATATATATATATATATATATATATATATATATATATATATATATATATATATATATATATATATATAGCCCGACGCCCTAATCCCGCAAAGGGTGGCCGCAGACAAAACGCCTCCAAGTCACTCTGTCACCCACCATTCGACTCCCCTCCCCCCAAATCACCCCCCCTCCCTCATATACCTCTCAACTCCATCCCTCCACCTCATCCTCGGTCTACCCCTCCCTCTCCCCCCCAACCTCACCTACATACACCCTCTTAGTCAGTCTTTCATTCTCCATTCTCTCCACATGTCCAAACCACCTCAGTGTATTTCTCCTAATCTTTTCAACCACATCCACATCTACCCCACAACGTTCCTTCACTTCTTCATTCGTCAACCTGTCCCTCCACGTCACTCCACATGCTCCTCTCAAGTAACTCATTTCCACTGCTCTCACTCTTGACTTGTTCCCCTCTTGCAAGGTCCACGCCTCGCTTCCATACGTCAGGGTAGGGATCACAATACCATCAAGCAGTGACTTCTTAACTTCCATACTCACCTCCCTATTTCTCATCACTGCTTTCAGTGTACCAACAACCTTTCTTCCCTGCTGTACCCTTTCACGTACTTCATCCCCCAAAGTTCCATCCTTACTCATCACACTACCCAAGTACTTGAATGCACTCACATTCTCCATATCCTCACCATCCAAACTCACTGCACACTCGGTGACTTCATTCCTCTCAAACACCATAACTTTACTTTTGTTTACATTAACTTTCAGCTGTCCCAAATTCATTCACCAAACCTTGCAACTCCTATTCATCTTCCCTCAACAATACTGTATCATCAGCAAACAGCAACACCGGAAGCTTCCAAATCTCACCCTCATTCATTAGGGCCACCCCCACATCCACTGCCCTACCTTGCACCTCCTTTACAACCCCATCCACATCCATATATATATTAAACAGCCATGGAGACATCACACACCCCTGTTTCAGTCCCACATTGAGATCAAAGAACTCACTCAGCTCACCATCCACTCGCACCGTAGCCCTAGCTCCCTCGTACATACTCTTCACAGCACTCAACAATTTCCCCTCCACTCCATATATTCTTAATACCTTCCACATACCTTGCCTATCTATTCTGTCATAAGCTTTCTCCAAGTCCATGAAGGCAGCATACACTTTCCTTCCCTTCTCTAGATACTTCTCCACTAAACATCTTAGAACAAATATCTGATCTACACACCCTTTTCCCTTCCTAAATCCCCCTTGTTCTTCTCCAACTAGCTCCTCTGTCATATGCCTAACCTTATCAATGAGTATTCTACCATATATTTTACCAGTCACACTAAGAAGGCAAATACCCCTATGGTTACCACATACTTCTCTCTCCCCTTTTCCTTTGTACATAGGAACAATTATACCTGATTTCCAGTCCTCTGGAACCCTTCCCTCTTCCCAAGCCAATCTACACAACTTCCATATCCACTCCACAACAATCTCACCCCCATACCTAAGCATTTCACCACACACTCCATCAATTCCTGGGGCCTTTCCCAGCTTAATCTTCTTCATCGCTTCCACTACTTCCGACCTACTGATCTCTTCCTCCCTCCTCTCATCTCTTCTTCTCCCAGCCATTCCCCAACCACTTATACTCACACTGCTCTCACTCTCTACATTCAACAAATCCTCAAAGTGCTCCTTCCATCTCCTCAATTTCTCTCTCTTCTCCACCAACAATCTATTATTCCTATCTTTCACTCCCCTACTATTTCCCCTTTCACAATGCCTTACTTTCTTTACCTCCTTCCAAAACAATTTCTTACTCTCCCTCCATTTCATACTCAGATTCCTCCCAAACTCTTCATCCACTTTCTTCTTACTCTCCTTCACCAGTCTCTTAACCTCCCTTCTCCTGCTCACATATACCTCTCTCTTCTCTCTCTCATCTTCTCCCCTACCTCTACTCGCCAACCATTCACCATATGCCTTCTTCTTTTGTTCCACAGCTCGTTTCACCTCATCATTCCACCATGCTGTCCCTTGCACACCCTTGCATCTCCTCCTCACTCCACAAACCGCCTCACACGCTGCGCTTATCTCTTCCGTGAATATCTTACATACATCTTCCACCCCTTCCATCTGCTCTAGCTCATACCTTCCCAGTCTTTCTTCCACTATGCTCTTATACTCTGTCATTTTCTCACTAGCAATTTATCCACTCTTCTCACAGGAGCTGCTTCCTCCTGTCTTCCCCTTCGTCTCCTCAACCACTTTCTTTGCAGCTCTACCTTGGCCATCACTAAGTGATGGTCCGAGACTCCATTCCCCCACCCTCTCCACACCCTTGCATCCAACACTTGTCTTCTCATTCGCTCATATATATATATATATATATATATATATATATATATATATATATATATATATATATATATATATATATATATATATATATTTAATTCTGCATTTCCCAATCGTTTAGAAGTCTTTAATGAAACGAAAATCTTTATGTGTAAAACGTACAAATACCCACCTTCTTTAACTGTGAAGCAGTTCTATTCCAGGTTTTCCTTGTTCATCATTGTTACTGATTTGTTTCCAAGTCGAGATGTTTTCAACATCAGAAAAGTATTCTGAATTTTTGGTATAATTGGAAAGTTTTCCCAACAAATTTATATTACATTTGTGATTGTGAAAGTTTTATATTTAGTGTCGTCGCACTCATTTTTTTTTTTTTTTTTTGATTATCATAATAGGTTGGAATGACTCCTAACGTGGTTGCTTTTACCTTAACACTACTATTTTTTATCCTGAAAGTACTGTTATGAAGGGGGATTTTCCAGTTAGGTAGTCTCGTACCTTCGAGACGTTTCTGGTACCGTAAGTTTCTTTACGAGTCGTCAGAGTTGCCAGTTTGCTGGTAAGTTAAACATTCATTTACTTTGGTGCTCTTTCTCTTTATAATGTTTTATTTAAGTGATTGCTTGTTCTCATGGTAAATGATTTAGTGCTATGTAATGTAGGAAAACTCCGGCATGTTTTGATGTCTCGAACTTGGTAACTGTTGTTGCTAGGGGCTGATGCAAGACAGTATGTCCTAGAATGTCGAAGTGGACGTTTCTAGAACAATACAAGCTTATATAAGGATGGGGAAGAGATTAGTGAGTCAGTCGGTTTGAAGTTTTTAGTCGGGTTTCAGTTGTGTGAGTGAAGTGCAGTCGGTTTTGGTGCAGTTTGTGGAGAATTGCTTTGCAAGCATTGTATAATTACTGTCTGTGAAGATTGTATATTTTTGGTACTTGCGAAAACGGTGGAAAACAGTGACGGGTTATTGAAGTTTGTATATCATTGGAACTTGAGAAGACAGTGAAGTGTATTAAGTGTAATTACTGTCAGAGAAAATTATTTTCAGTACCTGTGTAATAAGTGAAGTGTTAGCAAGCATTAAGTGTACTGTGAAGTTTTGTTAAGCATTAAGTGTAACTGCAATCAGTAAAGTGTGTATAGCTTCAGTGCTTGTGAGAACAGTGAAGTTGAAAAGCATTAAGTGGAATTATTTGGAAAATACAGTGAACTTTAAGGAGCCAGTGTTTATTTTCGCCTCAGCTGATCTTGTGTACTGTACACCTAAAGGCTGACCATTAGAAGAACAACTCACTGGGCAACGTCCTTCCTGTATTGTACTACTAATAAAAGTCACAAATGAAGCTCTTCCTAACGTCAAAATCCAAAAAATCTCCAGACGAAAGTAATACAGTTCAGTCGGTGTTCCTTCAATATTCATTTTTTTAGTAGCTGTCATCTACGGAGATGAGGAATAGAAATATAATCTCGGGACATTAATTTTTGTGAAACAAAAGCTCATCCTTCTCACGCGTTATGAGTTTTCAGAGATTTAACCAAGGGAATGTTGCTTATGGTCTGTAGGGACTCTTCATAATGTGCAAATATATATTTTTTCTTTTTAGATTCATCCAAGATGCTCGATGCAATTTTAAAATGATACAGCTGTAATTAAAGAAGAAATATTTTCTCATTCAATATTTCTCGCTCGTTTCTGTGACTCCCACATCAACTGGTACGTCTTGTTCTTAAACACCTTAGATGATAGTTGTCTTTACGTGTGAAACGATTTCTTTTTATATGTTTTCTAAGTGACTTTTTTTTTTTTTTAACCTTCAGAAGTGTCACGTGATTACTGGAAGTAATTACGTGTGTTTACAATTTTGTATTCGTTTGTGGAAGACGCATATGAAGAGATTTCTCCCAAAGATGCTTGTACACCCATCACTCCTGTAAAATAAATTTGAACTACCACCAATCGTATACGTTCAACCGCAACTAGTTCACAATTGGCACATCGTTTTATCACTGGTTAAGATGAATTAAAAAAAAAAATACTCTTCCTAAATTAAAAATCCAGGCTACCCCAGCACAAAATACCTAACATAGCAGGTCGATGCTCTAGCAACGTTTTTTTTTTTTTTTTAATCACAAACAAGAAAAATGCGTATATGAGGAACAAAATAATGTTAATATATTGTATATCTCAGAACAGCTATGTATTTAATTTTCCCTATTCTTTATATCAGATAATCAATAGCTAAATTTCCTTTTAAACGATTAATTGGCTTTGGGGGTGATTTTCCTATGATAAATATGGATAATGATATCAAATGAATCGTCATAGCGGTGAAATATTCCATTTTTTTAATTTGATCAGGAGGCTCAAGATTCTACTTCAAAGCCGTAGTTATATACATATATAAATAATAACCTTTTTATCTCTGAATTTCCATAGAGAAGAGGTTCTCTTTAGATTTAAAATCTTCACTTGGCAGCCTTCCTTATATGTGAATCAATTTCATATCACGTGTTACCTCACTCAGCCTTGTTACTGATATTTCTCGCCCACGGTTTTTTTTTTTTTTTTTTTACCCTCAATGTCTTCTGAATTTCAGATACAAGTGGTTATGTTTCACACAAATTGAGTACATTTGTGGAAGATGCACACTTATTGTTCTCGCCCCTGATTAGACGGTTTTTAGGATCACTCCATTGTGATAGTTTTGAATCACTCCTAAAGCCGATGCTTATACCTTATCAAAACTTGTACTATTTTTTTATCATGAAAATGTCCCTAAAGATGAAAATAAAAGTAAAAAATTACCCTCGTAAAAATCTCCAAGCAGTCTCCAGACGACATCAATAAAGTTCATTCAGTGTTCCTTTAACCTTCATTTTTCTGTAGCTGTCATTAATTGTAGGTCTACGATGAGAAAGTCATAAATGGTACTTAATTATGAATGCGACATTCTCGTGTTATTTTCTGAGTGAAAGTTCATAAATATTCATTCTCTCGAGTTATCATAGTTTTGACAGATTTTACGTATGGTCTAAGATGTGCAAATCTTTTTTTTTTTTACACTAAATCACAAGGCCCGTTGCAATTTTAAAGTGCCGTTACTGCTGACAAACAAAGAAAATCTCTCTTTTCGAAAGTTTTCGCTTGTGTTTGTGACCAGTTCATTAGTTGAATCTTCTTGTTCTTAAACAAGATGCCACCTCTCTTTTATGTGAATCGATGTCATCTTATATGTTTCCAGTGATTATTTTTTTCGTTATCAAAAATATCATCTGAGTATTGGAAGCAACTGGATGTTTAAAATCGAATTTTGAATACATTTGTGGAAGGTTCATGTTTAACAATTTCGCTTCAAAATATGTTTATACAGGTATCAATGTAGTTAGTTTTGAACTTCCACCAATCGTGTACTATCAGCCGTAATTACTTAACAATTTGCACCCCTTTCCTCATATCTGAATTTCCAAATTGTTTACATGTCTTTGGAACGTAATTTTTTCTGTTTAAAACCCCCGTGCTAACCTTCGCCTGTGAATCAATTTAATCCCAGGTGTTACCTAATTTAGTTTTGTTACTTTTTTTTTTTTCCTAGTCAGAGTTTTTCACCCACAGGAATTTTTTCTTTTTTTTAAGAAATTGAGAATTTCAAAATTTTTTAGTACATTTGTGGAAAATTCATATTTATTGTCCTCGCCCGCAATTATCGGGTTTTATGATCATCATCATCATCATCCGGACCTCCTTTCCCACCCAAGGGCAGGGTGAGGAGTTTTATGATCAATATATAAACAGATGCTTTTAGTGTAACAAGACGTACCAATTTTTATATCAAAAATAGAACCACAAACAAATAAGTAAATGACCCTCTTCCTTACGCAAAATGTCCAAAAAGCTCATATAGTTCATCTTCCCGTATTTTTATTTTATTTTCTTGAGGGTAAAAAGCTCATCAGTATTCCTTTTCACGAGTTATCGCAGTTTTGAGAGATTGTACAGTTGACACGGGTTCCATCTGTACCACCTAGTCGCGGGATATGGTTAACGTGGCGACAGCGCGGGTGTGCATGTTCGTGTATACATGCCCGAGAGATTTTCGAATCGCCAGGCTTCATCATCTTTGCCGTACTGTATTATTATGTAGCCGTTGTTTTATCGTGTGATATTGGCTAATAAATATTGTGCGATTGGGATAATGAGCTGGGCACGATGCTATTTATAAAGTCTGATTTATATTTAATGATTTCTCTCTTTTCTGGTAGCGTGAACCACGATACAAGTTGGGTTGCGGTTCAGAAACAGTGTGCAAGTTCACCCACAAATGGCCCGATGTAGGGGAAAGGGGAAAGTATGGGAGTGAGCGGGAGCTTGGCAGGTGAAGGAAAGGGGGATGAAGTGGGGTCACGTCGTTTACTCCTAGTTATAAATTCTTTGCCATTACAGTATATTTATTAAGGTGTCAATGATGTCCTGTATCCGAAACAATACTAAAGCTATTTGTTTTACTATTTATTATCATAGGCAACTGATTACACCCTTTTAATTACACCAAAAATAGGATACCCCCTCTATCGTTATCGTGAAGCCTGCTCCACCACCTAGACTCTTTCTTTCTCTCTCTCCCTCTGACACACACACACACACACACACACACACACACACACACACACACACACTGTATTTGTCATTCTATGTACTGAATTAAATCCTTTTACGATATCATTTGTTCCAACTGAAAATATGCATAGAGTTGTAATATTAATATGTTTATTAACACTGCACTGTCAGGCTGGCAATACTGAAACAAACGGACAGGAAATATGTCTGGTGTGTGTCAGCTGCAATACTCCCACAATATGCTCCGTAATATGTTCTGGGAGTTCATAATAGGCTGCTTGTATTTCTGAAAAGAAATGGTTGTCGATCAGTATGTTAATTTTAATTATTGACATAACTTGAGGATCAGGATTAACCTCTACAGTGACACTATAACGCACTAGAGTAACTATCGGGATTGGTATCAGCCATGGAACACATGATTACCTAAAACATTTACATCACTGTATGACTACCTCAAGACTATTACTGAAACGTAGCCTATGCACGTAAGTATTGTTTATTGGCTAGCGTAATCCGTACGGTGATCTGGGAATGTATTGCACGTGTTTTGACAGTAATAAATTATAATGTTCATTAGCACAAACTGATAATGTGTGTGTCTACTGATAGGCAGCTGACGAGTTGAGAGAGAGAGAGAGAGAGAGAGAGAGAGAGAGAGAGTCGAGGTGGTGGAGCAGGCTGCACGTTAACGAAAGATGGGGTATCCTATGTTTGGTGTGATTAAAAGTCGTCTACAATAATAAATAATAAAAAACAAACAGGTTTATTATTATTTAGGTTATACGATATCAGACACCTTAATAAATATACTGTAATGGCAAAGAATGTATAACTGTTGGAGTAAACGACGTGACCCTGCTTCATCTCCTTTCCCTTCACTTGCCAAGCCCTCGCTCACTCCCACACTTTAACCTTCCCCCTACATCGCCCCATTTGTGGGTGAACTTGCTACTGTTTCTGTATTGTGGTTCATGCTATTAGAGAAGAGAAAAATTAAAGACGAGATTATTTTATACTAATCAAGTTTTATAAATAGAATAGTTCACAGCTCATTATCCTAATCACACAGTATTTATTAGCCAACATCACACCATAATACAAAAATCACATAATATTGGCGTTTCGAAAAATTCTCGGACATGTACAGTTGCGAGCAGATGACTCGAGGCCACCTAGGCCACCAACATGTTGGTGTTTAATCTGGCAACAGTGGTAGCTGTGAACTTGACCGAGATTCAGTCGGCTGTTCGGGCGAAACAAACCCAGTGATAAATTGTCAATGTGCAGTTCTAACTTGTCTCCAATCAATATCATGCATGTAAACGTATTATACTGATAATGATTATCGTGTCGTACACATGGTAGATATATTTATAACCATAGTATTACAATAGTGGCATCCAAATAGTGCTGCGTTCATTCATGTGAGACACACGGATATCCCGAGCGTGCTGCTCCATCACCACCTTGGTTTGTGACGTAGGCACCACGTGACGCCACATATGGGGAGGGGCATGAAGGTGGAACCAATTGGCCCGTTCATGATGATAAATATTTATAGAGTAATCGTTCGACTTTACCACTCGAATATTAAACAAACATTGGTTGCATATGTCAAAACAAGCTTATTATAACCGTTAATCCCATATACGTTTAATACCGCAGCCAACAGCCTGCCCCCTCCCCCCTCCTCCTCCCATCTGACGTCCCACCTCGTCCCTCCCTTCCTCACCCACCACACTCCTTATAACTCCCACACACCCCTCCCCCTGTTCCGTCTAACTGTGGTGTGAACCTATAACTCTCCCACCTGCTTCGGATTTAGACTTCGACGAAAGTGAGGTTCACGGTGAGGGATGGCTGACATGACAGCATTTTTGTTATAATACTGCTAGGTTGCGGGGAAGCTGAGAAAGCTACGGCATCTCTTGAAAACTGGTAAAAGTTATTTGGTTCACTACAACAGTCGAACCAAATAAATCACTACCGATACCCGTGTGTCTCGCATGAATGGATGTACCACTATTTGGATGCCTGAGCTGTAATACTATGGTTATAAATATAACTACCATGTGTATGACATATGTTTACTTGCATGATACTGATCGGAGACCAGTTAGAACTGAACATTGCCAAATTATCAATGCGTTTGTGTTGTCTGAACAGCCGACTGAATCTCGGTCAGGTTCACAGCTACCACTGTTACCAGATAAAACACCAACATGTTGGTGGACTAGGTGGCCTCGAGTCATCTGCTCGCAACTGTACAGTCATCAGCATAAATTAGCTGCAAGCCTACTCGTGTGATGTGTCCTTTTGTCTGGCAACAGTGTAGGGGAACCAGTTGCCACAAAGACTTTTATGCACTTGAAAGACGTGTTTTTAAGAGGTGGTAATAGAGACCGCCTAAAGAAATGTTATGGAACGACGAATGAGCGTAAAACTCTGATATTCCTCATTATAACTGTCTAAACTCTCCTCCTCTCTCTCTCCCCCTTACTTCTTCTAATGTCCACCCATCCCTCCCTCTCCCTCCTACACCCCATCCACGTTCATGCCTCTTCACTTTCTCCTCTCCCCACCTTGTCTACCTTCATTCATTTATCCACGGCTCTAACCTGATTGGCGCGTCAGAGTTATCTCTTGATTTTTTGCTAAACCCAACCTGCCCTATTCCCATTTGCTCGCCGTACTACCAACTATATCCAAGTTTTATTATCATTATTCCTTCCTGTTCGTCTCATCCTTTCTCTCCCCGTCTCTTTCCCACTTGTTTTATTTCAGTTGTCTTTATTTTCACAATCTTTTGTCACTGCCAACAGCCGGGAGATAAAGGAACATTGAGGTCTCGCTCTTGTGATGTATTACTTACTGGTGTTCGTTTGAGTGAGCCTGGCAGTCGGTGGCTATTACTTCAGTAGGCGGAATTAAAGAAACCTTTGTTCCCATCCCTCCTATATGTCTCTCTTTTCAGGGAAAATGTTCCCATTCTTCACTGTTCACCTATTCATGAAGCAGTATCAGACCATAATGTTTCGAACTGCCGCATCATGTTTGAAGTAGAGATTGTGAGAAAAAGACTTGCATGGCAAGAAGCTCCTGAATATCAAGTAACAAAAAGGCTACAGGAATACACAAGAAACAGAGAAGAGTGCTATTCATTGCGTAGTTTAGCGCCGTGGAAAATATAAGGTAGACAGGGCAGGGAGAGAGGGGGAGAGCGAGGTGAGGTGAGAGGTAGGCTGGGGAGGGTCATCGAGAGGGGTACGGGGAAGAGAGCGAGAGTTTCATTCCATAACATTCATCTGTCGTCTTCTGCACATTTTTGTGCTGATCATATATAAAGAATGTTGCATTCTGGACGATTTTTAGTACTAATACTTATAAACACGTCTCTAAAGTGTACAAAAGACTGTGTGGCAACTAGATCGAATACACTGTTGCCAGACGAAACTACCACATCACGCGAACAGGCTTGCAGCGAATTTGTGCTGACGACTGTACACACGATCACACACATACACACGAGCGCTCTATTGCCACAACCATATCCTGCGACTAGATTGTCCACGTGGAAGTTTTGTTGACTACACCTAAGGAAATCTGGCTACTAGTCTAACACGAACCTTCATAAACTGCAAATATTCTTCATTTTTCTCACATTCAATCAGGAGGCTCAATGCAATTTTAAAGAGCTACTACGGCAGATAAAAAAAAAAAAAAAAAGATTTTTCTCGCTTTTTTTCCGTGACCATTACATCAATTGAATCTTCTTGTTATACACCTCAGATCCCAGCTCTCTATACGTGTTAATCAATTTTATGTTCTGTGTTCCATAAATGACTTTTTTTCGCCCTAAGAAGTGTCATCGGGGCATTGGAAGTAGTTGGGTGAGTTACAAAACGAATTTTGAGTACATATTGGGTGCATATTTAACGATGTCGCCCCAAAATATGTTTATAAAGTCATCAATCCAGGAAATAATTTTGAACTACCCACAGTCGTATTACTATAGGCAGTAATTAGTTCACAATTAGCATTCTTTTTTTTATCTCTGGATTTCCAAGTTGTTTACACGTCTAATGAAACGAAACGTTAGGCTTGAAAACCTCAAGTGCCAGCCATCTTTACCTGTGAATCAGTTTCATCCCAAATGTTGCCTAGTTTAGCCTTCATACAATTTTTTTTTTTTTCCAGTCGGAATTTTCTCACCCTCAGAAATATTTTCTGAATTCTAGATATACTTGGAAAGGTTTCCCAACAAATTTGAAGTAAATTTTTCGTTTCATATATATTGTTTTCGATCGAAATTCTGCTGTTTTTAGGATCACTCCAGTGTAATCGTTATGAACGTCTCCTAAAGCCTGATTTTTACTGTAATGAGGTACCATTTTTAAATCTTGAAAGTACCACTGGAAATGAAATGAATAACGCAAATGACCTTCTTCCTTACGTAAAAAATCCAGTTTCCTGACGACATTAATACAGTTCATTGAGTCCCTTAAAACTTCATTTTAGTAGCTCTCATTCACCATATGTGTACGATGACAATGTTATAAGTGGTAATTAATTATATATGTGCGTGTTATGGTAGTTTATTCTTTCTCGTATTTTTTTTTTCGTTAGCGTCAAAAGATGATCAGTATTACTACTCACGAGTGATAGTTTGGAGAGATTTTGCGTAAGAAAATGTGCCTCCGAACCCTAAAATACCAGCCTTCCTTACCTGCGAATCAGTTTCATCCCACGTGTTACCTCATTTAGTGTTACTATTTTTTTTTCTGATTTTTTCTACAAGAAATATTTTTCTGAAAATCCGATACACTTTGGAAGGTTTCTTATGTTATTTAGAGTATATTTGTGTAAGTATTATGTTTAGCGTTTTCGCACTCAATTATGCGGTTTTTATTATCAGTCCAGTATAATAGTTTGGAATTACTCCTAAATCGGTTGCTTTTAATTTAACACGATATTTTATAAATGAAAATAAAAGTAACACTTTTCCTACCGTAAAGCACCAAATAATCCCCAGACGACAGTGTTAGTTCAATCGGTGTTCCTTCAATCTTCATTTTTTTTTTTGGTAGAGTAGCTGTCATTCATTTTATTTTACGGAGATGAGGAATAGAGTTATATAATCAATTATACATCTCGGTACCTTGAAAGAATAATCAAAAATGAAAAATACACATGATCGTAGTCCTAACGTAAAGAATCCAAACTTTCTCCATATCACCCAGTGTTCCCCCAGCCTTCATTTTTTTAAGTAGGTGTCATTCACTGTATGTCAACGATGAGAATTAGTGATATATATCAGGGTATTGCGATTGTGTTTAAACTTTTTGTATTAATTTCTGTTCATCAGCATTTTTTCTCATTGATTCCCCCCCCCCCAAGTAGCGGGGGGACACAATCTGGCCGCACTATGGGGTAGTACTACTACTCTGCGGCCATGTTGTGTTAGGAAGAATAATGCCACCGAATTCCCTGCGTGTCGTAAAAGGCGACTAAAAGGGGAGGGGTGGGGGGACAATGGACGCCCTCTGTTTTTTAGTTCCTAAAAAGAGACAGGCCAGAGAAAGGGATGGGGTATGGAGTTATCCCCTTACCCTGAAGATTGGGTCTATGAATGTGCATGGATGTAGCACAATTGAGGGTAAAACAGAGGAGATTGGGAGAATGTTTATGAGAAGAAAGTTGGATGTGTTAGCTTTGAGTGAAACGAAGATGAAAGGGATGTGTGAATGGAAGATTGTCAGGTGTTGATAGAGGAAGGCCTTGTTACTGAGTCTGGAAGTACAACAGTGTGTGATTGAATGGAAGATGTCATCGAGACTGATGTGGGTGAAGGCGAAATTTGAACGTGAGTGGTGGGTGTTTGTGAGTGCATATGGGCCTGGTAGTGAAAGGGATGAAGAGAGGAAGTCTTTCTGGAATGATGTTGATGTCTCCAGAGTTTTAGAGCGAATGTGAATGTGGTAATGATGGGAGATCTGAATGCTAGAGTTGGAAATGTAGCAGTTGAAGGTGTAGTTGGTATGCATGGTGTGCCTGGAAGAAATGAAAGTGGGGAGCGAATGATAGCGATGAGTGGTGAGCGAGAGATGGTGATTGGAATTACGCTGTTTGAGATGAAAGATATTTATAAGGGTGAGACAGAAGGGTGGAAGGGTTGTTGGTAGAACAATGATGGACTCTGTGGTTGTGTCTAGGAATGTAATAGGAAGATTGTTGGATGTGAGAGTTCTGAGAGGGGAGGGTGGAGTGAAAGTTAAGAGTAGGTAAGAGATGTGTGAGAGCTAGGAGGGTTTGGTGTGGGAGGGAGATTTTGAAAGTGAGTTGGATAAGAGAAAAAGATAGAGTATCAGGAGAAATTGAAAGATAAGTGGAACGCAGTGAAAGATCAGGAAAATGGCAGTGTGGAGGAGGAATGGCAGTTGTTTAAGAGTGCTGTGGTGGCGCATGCAGATGAGGTATGTGGTGAGACGTGTGGGTGGTGGTGTAAGAAAAGGAAGTGAATGATGGTGCGAGGAAGTAAGTATGGCTGTGGCTGAGAAGACTTGCATATGAAGTGTGGCTGCAGAGGAAGGATGAGATGTCATATGAAAGCTATAAGGAAAAGAGGAATAGGGCGAGAAGGGCTGTGCGTGATGGCAGCAGATGAGAGGCGGGGTAGGCGGCTGACAGAGAATTTTCAACGGAATAAGAAAATGTTATGGAAGGAGGTGAAAAGGGTGCGAAAGGGAGAGCCTTGGAAGGAAGAACGAGTAAAAGCAGAGGATGGAAGGATGTTAATTGAGATGGATCCAGTAAGGATGAGTCGGGCAGAGTATTTTGAAAGATTGTTAAATGTAGAGGAGGAAAGGGTGGCTGAGACTGTGGCGAATGGAAGGGTGCAAGGAATAAATGTGTTGGGAGAGTTGAATGATTCTTTGATCACGAAGGAGGAAGTGGAGAAGGCAGTAAAGGAGATGAAAACAGGGAAAGCTGCAGGTATGGATGGGTGTGCAGTGGAATGCCTGAAGGGTGGTGGAGTGACTATTGTTGACTGGTTAGTAAGATTGCTGAATGTGTGCTTTGTGAAAGATATGGTGCCTATTGACTGGGCAAGTGCTTGTGTGGTCTCGCTGTATAAAGGTAAGGGTGATAAGTATGAATGTACTAGCTTTAGGGGTATAAGTCTGTTGATTGTTGTAGGTAAGGTTTATGGTAGTGATAATTATGAGAGTTATATAGGCTACAGAGGGAGTGATTGGTGATGAGCAATTTGGCTTTAAGAGAGGGAGGGGATGCGTGGATCAGGTGTTTGCTGTGAGACAAATGTGAAAAGTATTTAGCGAAAGGCAAGGGTGTGTTTTGGGCATATGATAGAATTGATAGGGAGGCTTTGTGGACTGTTTTAAGATTGTATGGACTTGATGGTAGGTTACTAAAAGGGGTGAAAAGTTATGTAAGTAGTGGAGCGTGTGTAAGAGTGGAAAATGCTGTGAGTGATTGGTTTCAGGTGAAAGTGGGGCTCCAAGAGGGATGTGTGATGTCGCCTTGGTTGTTTAATATTTACATGGATGGTTTTGTAAGGGAGGTGAATGCAAGAGTTTAAGGTGGAGGTCTGAGTCTGGTGAATGTTGATGGTGGAGAGTGGAATCTGAAGTAGCTGCTGTTTGCAGATGATACTGCACTGGTGACTGATTCAGAGGAGAGATTGAGACAGTTCGTAGAGGAGTTTGGAAGGGGGTATGAAAGGAGGAAATTGAAAGTAAATGAGAATAAGAGTAAAGTGATGAAGTGTACGAGGTTGGTAGATGGTAGGGGGATGAATATAGTTTTGAATTGCGAGTTGCTTGAGGAGGTAGTTTTAAATATCTAGGGTCACATGTTGCTGTGGATTGAAGAATAGACGCTGAAGTGAAGTTTAGAAAAAATGAAGTAGGAAAGGTGCTGGGAGGTATGAAAAAAGTGTTTAGATGTTGTTCGCTTAGAATGGATGTAAAGAGAAGGCTGTATGAGGGTGTTGAGGTACCGACTGCGTTATCTGGGGCTGAAACATGGAATATGGGTGTAGCAGAGAGGAAAAGTTTGAATGTAATGGAGATGAGGTGTCTGAGGAGTATGTATGGAGTGACGCGTACGGATCGAGTGCGAAATGATGAAGTGCGAAGGAGAATTGGAGTTGTTCGGGAGATGGCTGGTAGAGTTGAGCAGAGGGTGTTGCGATGGTTTGGGCATATGGAGAGAATGGATAATGAGCGATTGGTGAAAAAGATAACTAGATCTGATGTGAGAGGTGTAAGGCTGAGAGCAAGACCACGAATAGGATGGATGGACAGTGTGAAGAGAGCGCTGGATGCGAGAAGGATGTCTGTTGAGCAAGGAAGTACTACTACTGTAGCCTCGATACAGTGGCGCATGAAGTGAACGTTGTTGCTTAAATCTTCGAACCTCAAGGTATCATTACAGCCCAAATATTGTTTAACCTAAATGCTCTACATATATATGATTCAATACTTGCCATTATATAATAATTGCCTTTATATAACGCATTTTAACTGTCCTCAGTTTTGTGATTACGTTTCGCTCGTATCTAATCACCTTATCTGGATCCCCGTATCTGAGGTCAGAGAAAGGAGGGAGCTGTAAGCCTCGCACATAGCATGCTCAGATGAGACCACACTTGCTTGAAGAAACGAGTTTTCTTTCACCTTGCCGGTGCAGCTAGTTTATTCATTCTAGCCAGAATATCGTCATGAACAGACAGGAGAACCTCATTGCTCAACGTGGGCTGATCATCGCACTACGGGAAGCCGGCCACCGTATTAGAGATATCGCCAGTCTCCTAGGACTCTCCTCAACTACAGTGGCGAAATGGATTAGAAGGTGGAATGACTCTGGAGACCTGAGGGACGCGGGTAAGTTTGTGTTGTAATAAATTAACTAAATACCATTAACAGCTACGTATTATAACATAATACAATAATGTTAAAATAATGTGTTCAAATAAGACGTTGTTATTTCGTTGTTGCATATTAATTGACGATATTCATGAATTAAAGGATCGGTGCCTGCATATTCATCCTTTGAGGGAAAGTATGAACTTTATTTAATAAGCGATCCTTTCTGATGACCTCTAACGCTACTCAAACCACATAACCTCTTTTAATAATCAGTACTTATAAACATTTCGTAATTCAGGTCCTGTCTTTCATTCTGTCAGGTTCTTCTGTGAATCAGACTTGCAACAAATAAGTATGCTGCTGCTAAGATCTGGTGTTCCCCCCCTGTGGCGGGGGGGACACAACCTGGCCGCATTATGGGGTGGTACTACTACTCTGAGGCCAGGTTGTGTTAGGAAGAATACTCCCACCGTATTCCCTGCGTGTCGTAAAAGGCGACTAAAAGGGGCGGGGTGAGGGGACTAGGGACCCCCTCCTCTGTTTTTTAGTTCCTAAAAAGAGACAGGCCAGAGAAAGGGGTGGGGGATGGAGTTATCCCCGTACCCTGAAGATTGGGTCTATGAATGTGCGTGGATGTAGTACGATTGAGGCTAAAAGGGAGGAGATTGGGAGAATGTTTGTGAGAAGAAAGTTGGATGTGTTAGCTTTGAGTGAAACGAAAATGAAAGGGAAGATGGAATCTATGTTTGGAAGTGTGAATGGAAGATTGTCAGGTGTTGATAGAGGAAGGGCAAGAGAAGGTGTGGCCTTGTTAGTGAGTCCGGAAGTACAGCAGTGTGTGATTGAATGGAAGGAGGTGTCATCGAGACTGATGTGGATGAAAGCGAAATTTGAACGTGAGTTGTGGGTGTTTGTGAGTGCATATGGGCCTGGTAGTGAAAGGGATGAACAAGAGAGGGAGTCTTTCTGGAATGATGTTGATGAGTGTCTGCAGAGTTTTGGAGCGAATGTGAATGCGGTAATGATGGGAGATCTGAATGCTAGAGTGGGAAATGTAGCAGTTGAATGCGTAGTTGGTATGCATGGTGTGCCTGGAAGAAATGAAAATGGGGAACGAATGATAGCGATGTGTGTTGAGCTGGAGATGGTGATTGGGAATACGCTGTTTGAGAAGAAAGATATTTATAAGTATACATGGGTGACACAGGAGAGTGGAAGGGTTGTTGATAGAGCTTTGATGGACTATGTGGTTGTGTCTAGGAATGTAATAGGAAGATTGTTGGATGTGAGAGTTCTAAGAGGGGAGGGTGGAGGTATGTCTGACCACTACCTGGTGGAGGGAAAGTTAAGAGTAGGTAAGAGATGGGTGAGAGCTAGGAGGTTTAGGTGTGGCAGGGAGGTTTTGAAGGTGAGTTGGATAAAAGAGAGAAAAAGATAGAGTATCAGGAGAAATTGAAAGATGAGTGGAACGCAGTGAAAGATCGGGAAAATGGCAGCGTGGAGGAGGAATGGCAGTTGTTTAAGAGTGCTGTGGTGGGGCATGCAGAAGAGGTGTGTGGTGTGAGACGTGTGGGTGGTGGTGTATGAAAAGGAAGTGAATGGTGGTGCGAGGAAGTATGTATGGCTGTGGCCGAGAAGAGACGTGCATATAAAGTGCGGCTGCAGAGGAAGGATGAGATGTCATATGAAAGGTATAAGGAAAAGAGGAATAGAGCGAGAAGGGCTGTGCGTGATGCTAAAGTGACAGCAGATGAGAGGTGGGGTAGGCGGCTGACAGAGAATTTTCAACAGAATAAGAAAATGTTTTGGAAGGAGGTGAAAAGGGTGTGAAAGGGAGAGCCTGGGAAGGAAGAACGAGTAAAAGCAGAGGATGGAAGGATGTTAATTGAGATGGATGCAGTAAGGATGAGTCGGGCAGAGTATTTTGAAAGATTATTAAATGTAGAGGAGGAAAGGGTGGCTGAGATTGTGGCGGATGGGTGCAAGGAATAAATGTGTTGGGAGAGTTGAATGATTCTTTGATCACGAAGGAGGAAGTGGAGAAGGCAGTAAAGGAGATGAAAACAGGGAAAGCTGCAGGTATAGATGGGTGTGTTGTGGAATGCCTGAAGGGTGGTGGAGTGACTATTGTTGACTGGTTAGTAAGATTGTTGAATGTGTGCTTTGAGAAAGGTATGGTGCCAATTGACTGGGCAAGTGCTTGTGTGGTCCCGTTGTATAAAGGCAAGGGTGATAAGTATGAATGTACTAGCTTTAGGGGTATAAGTCTGTTGAGTGTTGTAGGTAAAATTTATGGTAGAGTGTTAATTATGAGAGTTAGAGAGGGTACAGAGGGAGTGATTAGTGATGAGCAGTGTGGCTTTAGGAGAGGGAGGGGATGCGTTGATCAGGTGTTTGCTGTGAGACAAGTGTGTGAAAAGTATTTAGCGAAAGGCAAGGATGTGTTTTGGGCATTTATGGATTTAGAGAAAGCGTATGATAGAATTGATAGGGAGGCTTTGTGGACTGTTTTAAGATTGTATGGACTTGATGGTAGGTTACTAAAAGGGGTGAAAAGTTTTTATGTAAATAGTAGAGCATGTGTAAGAGTGGGAAATGCTGTGAGTGATTGGTTTCCCGTGAGAGTGGGGCTGCGACAGGGATGTGTGATGTCACCTTGGTTGTTTAATATTTACATGGATGGTGTTGTAAGGGAGGTGAATGCAAGAGTTTTAGGTGGTCTGAGTCTGGTAAATGTTGATGGTGGAGATTGGAATCTGAAGCAGCTGCTGTTTGCAGATAATACTGCACTGGTGACTGATTCAGAGGAGAGATTGAGACAGTTGGCAGAGGAGTTTGGAAGGGTGTGTGAAAGGAGGAATTTGAAAGTAAATGAAAATAAGAGTAAAGTGATGAAGTGTACGAGGTTGATAGATGGTAGGGGGATGAATATAGTTTTGAATTGTGAGTTGCTTGAGGAGGTAGATTGTTTTAAATATCTAGGGTCACATGTTGCTGTGGATGGAAGAATAGATGCAGAAGTGAAGTTTAGAATAAATGAAGTAGGAAAGGTGCTGGGAGGAATGAAAAAAGTGTTTAAATGTCGTTCGCTTAGAATGGATGTAAAGAGAAGGCTGTATGAGGGTGTTGTGGTACCGACTGCATTATATGGGGCTGAAACATGGAATATGGGTGTAGCAGAGAGGAAAAGTTTGAATGTAATGGAGATGAGGTGTCTGAGGAGTATGTGTGGAGTGACGCGTATGGATCGGGTGCGAAATGATGAAGTGCGAAGGAGAACTGGAGTTGTTCAGGAGATGGCTGGTAGAGTTGAGCAGAGGGTGTTGCGATGGTTTGGGCATATGGAGAGAATGGATAATGAGCGATTGGTGAAAAAGATAACTAGATCTGATGTGAGAGGTGTAAGGCTGAGAGGAAGACCACGAATAGGATGGATGGACAGTGTGAAGAGAGCGCTGGATGCGAGAGGGATGTCTGTTGAGCAAGGAAGAGTGGCTGTGCGTGACAGAAATAAATGGAGAGAAATTGTGAATAAATAAGTGATGACGCAGCCCTCAGGGGATATTCTCCCGCATTTGGTCTGATCAGCTAGTCAGGTCAGGTGCGGGTAAGGGGATGGGTATGTTATGATGTGGCAGGGTTAAACCAGTTCTGCTGTCGGGCCCTGCTGCGGATGTCACTGATTGCATTGCGCAGTTGACCCTTGTGCGGTGTGGTGCGGTGAGGATCTGTCCGTTCTCCCCTTTGGGGCTAAGATGTGAATGAATGTGTTTAAATGGATGAGTAAATGGAGAGTGTGTCGTCCTGTCTCGGCTACCTCCCTTTACTTGGGGGAAGCAGCCTAGGTATATAGATAGATAGCCTGATATATATATATATATATATATATATATATATATATATATATATATATATATATATATATATATATATATATATGTAAAACAATTAACTTTAAGCCCTTGGCCACCCCGTTTGGGATACATGGGATCTGGCAATGAATGAATGAAAAAAAAATATATATATTATTTTTTTTTTTGGAGGGGGAGGCGCGGGAGGTGATATTTGTGAGGTAGAAGCAGCATAAGTAGCATAACGTTTGATCACAGAGAGGAGGCCCCGTTCCCGAGTAACAACTGCTGAACAGGACGGCATGATTAGACAAGCAGCAGAAGAAACCCCCCTGACAACTGCAGTGGTCATTCGGCAGCAGCTGCAGCTACAGGTGTCTGTGGATACCGTGCGGAGACGTCTCCATGAGGCAGGTATTCATCATAGAATTCCTGCCCAGAAGGAAACCCTCACTGATCAACATTGCGCTGCTCGACTTGCATTTGCTGAAGGAAACGTAGACAAAGACCTTCATTATTGGTCAAGAGTTGTTTTTTCCAATGAAAAATCATTTTGTTCCCATAACCATGGACGCCGCCATGTGTGGAGACTAAACAACTCAAGGTATTGTTTTACCTACGTTAGATAGTATTGCTTTGTGGACAAACCCGCATCAATTGCTATTTGGGTCATTATACTTGTTACTTATATGAAACATATGGCTGAAACGTTGTAGTACTCTCTGTTTTTTTCCTTGGCCACTCTTTTGAGAGTGTGAAAAGTGTGAAGAGAGTGTGTGGGATGGGGTTGGGGGGTGTCCGACCTGGCGCTGAAGACACGGTAATGATCAGTATGTTTGGAATGTTTCTCTATAGTTAAATATTGAATACAGTTTATGATTTATACTTATTATGCAACGATATTACATCACTTAGCAATATTTTTTTGGTTATTTACTTCTCTAGCATTCCCGTTGTCAGTATCCATTAATAATAATGATGATGATGATGATATCCTAAAATTAATATCCTAGGATTGCATTTTTCAGGTATGACCATCAAAACATTAGCAAAGAGGCACGCAGCGGACACATCAGCTGCAATATGTGGGGTTACATGTCAATTCACAGAGTTGGCGACGTAACAAGAATTGAGGGAAGGTTTACGGCAGAAAAGTGTATCGATATTCTGCAAAATATCTTCCTTCCATCCCTCGAACATAGGAATTTTCCATTTCCACCAGGCCCAATAGTTTTCCTCCACGATCGCTGCCAGATTCATACAGCCAGGGTAGTGATGGAATGGTTCAACCAGCAGGAGAATTTGCAGCTTCTGGAGTTGCCTAGCAAGGGATGCGATTGCAATCCCACTGAACATCTTTGGGCCAACGTGGTTAACTGTTGGGAGCCCGACAGAGAGCGAACCCCGGAGCAGCTGATGCAACACACAAGGGAGCAGTGGGAGTTTTTCCGAGGCAAGCCAGAGCTCCTTAGCAGCCTCATGACCAGCATGCCTGACCGATTAAGGGAGGTTATTGAAAAAGACGGAGGGTAGACACATTACTGAGTGGTTATATTACACATCATTCATAATAAAACATTGTATTAACTGTGGCTTTCCATTTATGAGTTTGGTAATGGATTTTCTTCTGCCTCCTAGAAGACTACAATATTTGGAAACTTTTGTTTGCGCTATGAGTGTTTGCTTTTGTTACAAATGGTCCAAGGTAATTGATCCGAGAAAAGGTTTCTGCAGGGCACTACCTTTCATTTATGTCAAAATGTATCCTATATGGAAGTGATGTTGATAAATTTATTTACCCAAATATAAAAAGTTGTTATACGGCAACCATGGTTGTCATAAAGCCAGAATTACAAACATGATCACCATAGTTTCCATCCATACCTCTGTCTCAGTGTTCATTTGTGTATTCAGTTCATGGGTATCGCTTTCTGAGTATAATGTATACAAATTAATAATGTTAATAGATAGGTATAGATAGATATTTTGTTGACCGTAACAATGAATATTCTCAACTTGCAATAAGTAAAAATACATTAAATTCCCCGATGGGGGGTTCTGTCTTAAGTATTTAATTCTTTAACTGTCCCTCCTTTCTTTGCTTCCCTCTTGCTTGCTTTCCCTTGTACTCTGACTCTACTGCGAATATTGAAGCAAGTGTGGTCTCGTCTGAGCATGCTATGTGCGAGGCTTACAGCTCCCTCCTTTCTCTGACCTCTGATACGGGGATCCAGATGTGATACGAGACAAACGAAAAGTAATAAAAAAACTGAACTGAGGACAGTTAAAATGCGTTATACAATGGCAAGTATTGAATAATATATATGTAGAGCATTTAGGTTAAACAAAATTCGGGCTGTAATGATACCTTGAGGTTCGAAGCTTAAAGTAACAAAGTTCACTTCATGCGCCACTCTATCGAGGTTACTCCATCTCACACACGTTGATTGTTTCCAACTAAATCATCACAATGGTGCCACATCTCAGAAAACGTGCGAGCCCGTGTAACACGCGGAAGTGCTGGCGAGTGTACTATCTTTTTTTTCTGGATATCCGAGCTGTTTACACGTCTCTACTGAAAGGAATCTAGGATGTAACACGTGGGATGAAAATCCCACGTGTTACCTCATTTAATCATATTACTAATTTCTTTCCCCGAATCCTAATTTTTCACCCTCAGAAATGTTTTCTGAATTTTGGATACTATGGGAAATGTTTCGCAAAAAATTTACTGTGCATTTTGTGGAAGTGGCATGTTTATTGTTCTTGCCATCAATTAGGTGGTTTTTAGGATCACTCCAATTTAATAGTTTTTAATCACTTCAAAAGCCGATCCTTTTGCCGAAACAAAACGTGTGAAAGACACATGATCGTACTCCTAATGTAACTCCTAATGTAAAAAATCCAGATATTCTCAATTTTTTGTAGGTTTCATTCACTGTATGTCAACGGAGATGAGGATTAGTGTTATAAGGAGTACTTAATTATATATATTTATATTGCTATTGTGTTTAAATTTTCTTGTATTAACTTTTATGAGCCAGTAGTTCATCAATAATTCTTCTCACTAATTATCACAGTGTTGAGATTTTCCCTACGGCAATGTGGCTAGTGGTCTAACTCGAACCTTCGTAATGTACAAACATTTTTTATTTTTTTATTCGAGGTTTCCTGCTTGTTTCGGTGACCAAATCGTCAATTGAAACGTCTTGTTCTTAAACACCATATATGTCAGCTATCTTTACGTGGTAATCGCTTTTTTTTTTTCCTCTGATTTTTTTCTCAATCTCAGCAGTTTCATTCGAGTATTAAAGTACCTGAGTGGGTTTCAAAACGAATTTTAAGAACATTTGTAGAATATACATATTTCGGATTTTCGCCGAAAAATGTTCTTACAGTCATCAATATATATATATATATATATATATATATATATATATATATAGATAGAGAGAGAGAGAGAGAGAGAGAGAGAGAGAGAGAGAGCCCGACGCCCTAATCCCGCAAAGAGTGGCCGCAGACAAAACGCCTCCAAGTCACTCTGTCACCCACCATTCGACTCCCCTCCCCCCAAATCACCCCCCCTCCCTCATATACCTCTCAACTCCATCCCTCCACCTCATCCTCGGTCTACCCCTCCCTCTCCCCCCCTCCACCTCACCTACATACACCCTCTTAGTCAGTCTTTCATTCTCCATTCTCTCCACATGTCCAAACTACCTCAGTGTATTTCTCCTAATCTTTTGAACCACATCCACATCTACCCCACAACGTTCCTTCACTTCTTCATTCGTCAACCTGTCCCTCCACGTCACTCCACATGCTCCTCTCAAGTAACTCATTTCCACTGCTCTCACTCTTGACTTGTTCCCCTCTTGCAAGGTCCACGCCTCGCTTCCATACTTCAGGGTAGAGATCACAATACCATCAAGCAGTGACTTCTTAACTTCCATACTCACCTCCCTATTTCTCATCACTGCTTTCAGTGTACCAACAACCTTTCTTCCCTGCTGTACCCTTTCACGTACTTCATCCCCCAAAGTTCCATCCTTACTCATCACACTACCCAAGTACTTGAATGCACTCACATTCTCCATATCCTCACCATCCAAACTCACTGCACACTCGGTGACTTCATTCCTCTCAAACACCATAACTTTACTTTTGTTTACATTAACTTTCAGCTGTCCCAAATTCATTCACCAAACCTTGCAACTCCTATTCATCTTCCCTCAACAATACTGTATCATCAGCAAACAGCAACACCGGAAGCTTCCAAATCTCACCCTCATTCATCAGGGCCACCCCCACATCCACTGCCCTACCTTGCACCTCCTTTACAACCCCATCCACATCCATATATATATTAAACAGCCATGGAGACATCACACACCCCTGTTTCAGTCCCACATTGAGATCAAAGAACTCACTCAGCTCAACATCCACTCGCACCGTAGCCCTAGCTCCCTCGTATATACTCTTCACAGCACTCAACAATTTCCCCTCCACTCCATATATTCTTAATACCTTCCACATACATTGCCTATGTATTCTGTCATAAGCTTTCTCCAAGTCCATGAAGGCAGCATACACTTTCCTTCCCTTCTCTAGATACTTCTCCACTAAACATCTTAGAACAAATATCTGATCTACACACCCTTTTCCCTTCCTAAATCCCCCTTGTTCTTCTCCAACTAGCTCCTCTGTCATATGCCTAACCTTATCAATGAGTATTCTACCATATATTTTACCAGTCACACTAAGAAGGCAAATACCCCTATGGTTACCACATACTTCTCTCTCCCCTTTTCCTTTGTACATAGGAACAATTATACCTGATTTCCAGTCCTCTGGAACCCTTCCCTCTTCCCAAGCCAATCTACACAACTTCCATATCCACTCCACAACAATCTCACCCCCATACCTAAGCATTTCACCACACACTCCATCAATTCCTGGGGCCGTTCCCAGCTTAATCTTCTTCATCGCTTCCACTACTTCCGACCTACTGATCTCTTCCTCCCTCCTCTCATCTCTTCTTCTCCCAGCCATTCCCCAACCACTTATACTTACACTGCTCTCACTCTCTACATTCAACAAATCCTCAAAGTGCTCCTTCCATCTCCTCAATTTCTCTCTCTTCTCCACCAACAATCTATTATTCCTATCTTTCACTCCCCTACTATTTCCCCTTTCACAATGCCTTACTTTCTTTACCTCCTTCCAAAACAATTTCTTACTCTCCCTCCATTTCATACTCAGATTCCTCCCAAACTCTTCATCCACTTTCTTCTTACTCTCCTTCACCAGTCTCTTAACCTCCCTTCTCCTGCTCACACATACCTCTCTCTTCTCTCTCTCATCTTCTCCCCTACCTCTACTCGCCAACCATTCACCATATGCCTTCTTCTTTTGTTCCACAGCTCGTTTCACCTCATCATTCCACCATGCTGTCCCTTGCACACCCTTGCATCTCCTCCTCACTCCACAAACCGCCTCACACGCTGCGCTTATCTCTTCCGTGAATATCTTACATACATCTTCCACCCCTTCCATCTGCTCTAGCTCATACCTTCCCAGTCTTTCTTCCACTATGCTCTTATACTCTGTCATTTTCTCACTAGCAATTTATCCACTCTTCTCACAGGAGCTGCTTCCTCCTGTCTTCCCCTTCGTCTCCTCAACCACTTTCTTTGCAGCTCTACCTTGGCCATCACTAAGTGATGGTCCGAGACTCCATTCCCCCACCCTCTCCACACCCTTGCATCCAACACTTGTCTTCTCATTCGCTCATATATATATATATATATATATATATATATATATATATATATATATATATATATATATATATATATATATATATATATATATATATAGATTGTTACATAGCCTATGATTTCATCATCCTTTGTGTAATTTTGACGCACAGTTGCTGCATGTTTGATCACGAGCGTGTTCTGCCTCAGTCCCCCCCTTCTACCGTTATAGTAGAGTAAGTCGTTCTCTCTGTTGTCCAGAGCGGGATTGTCAACTCTATGTCCCCATGGCTTCATTTGCGCGTCCTTATTACAAGTTGTATCAAGCTCTCCTGGCTCCTATATAATGAGCTCAGTCTCTGCATCATTGCCACTTAGATCTGCTCCTCATTTTGTTCACATCTCTGTCCTCCCCTGTACAGATATTATTATTGTGAGTGCTCAAGAAATCTCCAAACATCTAGCAGCTGTGTGTAATTTTCAGTATTACTGTTATTGCATTTTTCTTGTACTGTATAGCATAAGTTTAATTTGTAGGCCTAGTGAAGTTTTTGTAATTCATGTAGGGTTCTTTATGTCAGTCATTTTTGATAATAGTTTGTATCTGTAATTATTTATCTGGCATTCACTGAGTATTATCTGGTATCTCATTTTATCAGGGCTGACTTAGATAAATTTACTCTTGCTAATTTCGTGTTAATAGAGGCTATTGCAGTTAACCATATATTTAACCTGTTTATTTGCCATTACATTATCCTTATGAGTTCTTAATGTTTTGTTGTTAGTTTGAGCATTAAACTTTAACTTGTAATTTTACCTAACTCTTTTGTTTTGAACCTGGAACTTTACGGGACAGTAGTGACTCTTCGTATTCTCACTTAAAGTGTACATTATCTTTCTCTCTTCCGTAACATAAATTTGGCGACCTCATATCAGGATATTCAGGATATTATCATAAGGATATTGTTTGATATTTTGTGACTGTGATATATTCATGATGGCTACTATTTCTACACTTGATGAAGCCAAAGATTTTTTGTCAAATGTGCAAACAGTGTGTGATATAGAAAACAGAACAAAGAATGAACTTAAGATTGTTGCTCAACAATTGGGATTTGTTGTTCGCTCTCATCAGTCTAAAGATCAAATTGTTGCCATGATTAATGAAAGCTTGTTTAATGTAACTCCTCCAAATGAGCAAACGCAGATTGAATTAGCTAAATTACAGCTAGCCCTGCAGGAGGCCCGTGCTAAGGAGGCTGAGTTTCACGCACAAGTTGAACTTGCCAGGATTCAGGCAGACCATGAGTATCGCATGAAACAAGGTGGAACTGGATCATCTAGCTCTGATGATTTTGATGTGGCTAAAAATGTTAAACTTGTCCCTCCTTTTAATGAATCTGACTTAACAAAGTATTTTCAGTTGTTTGAGAGGGTAGCTACAGGTTTTAATTGGCCTAAGGAGTATTGGCCAGTACTCCTTCAAACTGTTCTCACCGGTAAAGCTCAAGTAACTTATGCATCTTTGCCTCAGGATCAGTCTGATAATTATGATGTAGTAAAGAGCTTGATTCTTAAGGCCTATGAGCTTGTTCCTGAAGCTTATAGAGTAAAATTTAGGACAACTTACAAGCAAGATAAGCAATCCCATGTTGAGTATGCAAGAATCAAAGAAGATTTGTTAGAGCAGTGGTTAAATTCTAAGAATGTGGATTCTGATTTTGGTAAATTTAAGCAGATGATTTTGCTGGAGGATTTCAAAAGGTGTATTAGTAAAGATGTAAGCCTATATCTTGATGAGAAAAGAATAGATAATTTGTCTGATGCTGCAGTTTTAGCTGATGAGTATGTTCTCACTCACAAGAGATATTCTAGAGAAAAAGGGAAAGCTGAGAGTAAGTACGTTGCCTCTACTCAGAGTACAGGTAACAGGAAAGAGAATAAGGATGATGTTTCTCAGGAAGTAAATACCAGCTTCACCTCTAGATTTCAGAAAAGTAAATGTACTTATTGTAGTAAGCTTGGTCATACTACGGAGAGATGTTTCAGGAGACAGCATGATGTGAACAAAAAGGAGTCTTTAAATATTCAGTCAATTGGTCTAGTGTCCACTCTTGAGAGTTCCCAGAATTCTTTAACTGAGTTAACTGAACCTGCTTTGAGGGGTAACTTAAATTCTCATGATGGAGCTCCTCTTTTGAGCAGTAACGTGGGTGACACTCTCAAGAGTTCATGTGCTAATTTCCTGTCTGATGGTTTTGTCAGTCCTCTGGACAGTAATGACAGGAAATCAGTTCAAATATATCGTGATACAGGTGCTTGCCAATCCCTTATGCTGACCAGTGTTCTAGGCTCTAATGTTAATTCCTCTGATGAAACTGTAATCTTACAAGGTGTAGGGAATAATTACTTCTCTGTCCCTCTGTGCAGAGTGAATTTAGAGTCTGGTTTTGTTAATGGTTCCGTTATGGTTGGGTTGGTTGAGACACTCCCAATGTCAGGTGTAACTTTCTTACTTGGAAATGATATTGGTGGAAGTCAAGTGTGTCCAGCTCCTCAGTTGTCTAGTGAGCCAGTGGCTGCGTCCCAGGATTGTGATGTCCCTGATGTGTTCCCTGCATGTGCTGTCACTAGGGCTAAGTCTAAAGTTACTGGTGATTTAGAGGATAATGATGATGATGATGTTATCCTAGCTGACACTTTTCTTGCTAATTTGGACCACTCACCAGATGAGGCAGTACCCCGTAGTGTTGATAATTTGTCTCGTCAAGAGTTGGTTGAGTTGCAGGTTGCTGACCCTGAGTTGAAAGGTCTAGCTAACTCTGCTTGCAGTGAGGAAGAGTCAGCCGGTGCTTCTACTTGTTATTATGTAAAGTCAGGAGTACTTATGAGGAAGTGGAGACCCCCAACAGCATCAGCCGACTGTGAATGGGAGGTTGTACATCAAGTTGTCATCCCTCGTGTTTGTAGGCAGGATATCATTAGAGTGGCTCATGATTCCAGTTTGGCAGGACACCTTGGAGTGAGGAAGACTGTGGCACGCATTTTGAAACACTTCTACTGGCCAGGTATCTTCAGGGATGTTTCCTGGTATTGTAAGTCTTGTCACACCTGTCAAGTTGTGGGGAAGTGTAATCAGACCGAAAAGGTTGCACCTCTAGTTCCCATTCCTCCTTTTGAGGCGCCTTTCACCCGTGTGTTGGTGGATATTGTGGGCCCTCTTCCTAAGACTTCTTCAGGATTTTCTTATGTGTTGACCATGATTGACATGGCTACTCGTTATCCTGAAGCCATTCCACTTAGAAACATCTCAGCAAAGAACGTGGTTAAGGAAATGCTGGGGTTCTTCACAAAGTTTGGTCTGCCTAAGGAGGTACAGTCAGACCGGGAAGTAATTTCATGTCAAACGTTTTCAAACAGTCTCTGAAAGAGTTGGGCATCACCCAGATCACGTCTTCAGCTTACCATCCCCAGACCCAAGGAGCGTTGGAGAGATATCATCAAACACTCAAATCGATGCTCAAGAAATACTGTTTGGAACATCAGAAAGACTGGGATAAAGGTCTTCCATTAGTTGTGTTTGCAGCGAGAATCTCCAAATGAATCACTGGGCTTCTCACCTTTTGAACTACTGTTTGGCCATGAAGTAAGAGGACCCCTTAAGTTACTCAAGGAATGCTGGCTGTCGGAGGAAGATGACGTCAACCTGCTGGAGTATATGATGAAGTTCAAAGAACGGCTGTCCACTGCTTTACAGCTGGCGAGAGAGAATTTAGGAGCTGCTCAGGAGAAGATGAAGACTTGGTATGACAAGAAGTCCAGGTTACGCCACTTTCAGCCAGGAGATCAGGTTTTGATTCTGCTACCAGTTCATGGGCAACCTCTTCAAGCCAAGTTTAGTGGCCCTTATTTCGTGGAGAAGAAACTCAGTGATGTCAGCTATGTCATCGCCACACCAGATCGTAGAAAGAGCAAGCAACTAAGTCACATCAACATGCTAAAGTTATATCACAGGCGGGACGAAAATAATCCAGTCTGCACTGTAGCTGTTCCACCCGAGTCTACAAGTGAAGCTCTCCCATGCAGTATGAGCCTGAGTGATAGTTTGGGGAAGAATCCTGATATCATGAATGATCTCCAGACTAAGCTTTCTCATCTACCTCCCAAGGAAAGGCAGGAGTTTTCGGCATTACTGCAGGAGTACCCGCAAGTGTTCCGTGCCACTCCAGGAAGAACTACTGTGTTGATGCATGATGTTGAGCTTGGAGACGCAAAGCCAATTAAACTGCCTCCTTACCGTGTGAACCCAGTGAAAGTTCCTCTCATCCAGAAGGAGCTTGGCTACCTGTTGGACCACAAGATGATTGAGCCCTGTCAGAGCGAGTGGAGTTCTCCTGTCACTCTGGTCCCTAAGCCAGGTGGGTCACAGCGGCTTTGCATCGACTACAGACGTGTTAATCAGATAACTAAAACAGACACTTACCCTCTCCCTCGCGTGGAAGATTGCATAGACAAGATCGGAAAGGCTAGGTACATAAGTAAGTTTGATTTGTTAAAGGGATACTGGCAAGTACCTATGACTGAACGTGCCAGGGAGATCTCATTTTTGTAACATTAGGAAAGACCTTTGGATGGTCTGTAATGCCATGTACAGATTGTTTTAGAGTAATAAGAAATTTCCTTTGTAAATTTCTTTTTTCTTTGTGGGGAGGTGTTACATAGCCTATGATTTCATCATCCTTTGTGTAATTTTAACGCACAGTTGCTGCATGTTTGATCACGAGCGTGTTCTGCCTCAGTCCCCCCCTTCTACCGTTATAGTAGAGTAAGTCGTTCTCTCTGTTGTCCAGAGCGGGATTGTCAACTCTATGTCCCCATGGCTTCATTTGCGCGTCCTTATTACAAGTTGTATCAAGCTCTCCTGGCTCCTATATAATGAGCTCAGTCTCTGCATCATTGCCACTTAGATCTGCTCCTCATTTTGTTCACATCTCTGTCCTCCCCTGTACAGATATTATTATTGTGAGTGCTCAAGAAATCTCCAAACATCTAGCAGCTGTGTGTAATTTGAGTATTACTGTTATTGCATTTCTTCTTGTACTGTATAGCATAAGTTTAATTTGTAGGCCTAGTGAAGTTTTTGTAATTCATGTAGGGTTCTTTATGTCAGTCATTTTTGATAATAGTTTGTATCTGTAATTATTTATCTGGCATTCACTGAGTATTATCTGGTATCTCATTTTATCAGGGCTGACTTAGATAAATTTACTCTTGCTAATTTCGTGTTAATAGAGGCTATTGCAGTTAACCATATATTTAACCTGTTTATTTACCATTACATTATCCTTATGAGTTCTGAATGTTTTGTTGTTAGTTTGAGCATTAAACTTTAACTTGTAATTTTACCTAACTCTTTTGTTTTGAACCTGGAACTTTACGGGACAGTAGTGACTCATCGTATTCTCACTTAAAGTGTACATTATCTTTCTCTGTTCCGTAACAATATATATATAAATATATATATATATATATATATATATATATATATATATATATATATATATATATATATATATATAATTCTGCATTTCCCAATCGTTTAGAAGTCTTTAATGAAACGAAAATCTTTATGTGTAAAACGTACAAATACCCACCTTCTTTAACTGTGAAGCAGTTCTATTCCAGGTTTTCCTTGTTCATCATTGTTACTGATTTGTTTCCAAGTCGAGATGTTTTCAACATCAGAAAAGTATTCTGAAATTTTGGTATAATTGGAAAGTTTTCCCAACAAATTTATATTACATTTGTGATTGTGAAAGTTTTATATTTAGTGTCGTCGCACTCATTTTTTTTTTTTTTTTTTTTTATCATAATAGGTTGGAATGACTCCTAACGTGGTTGCTTTTACCTTAACACTACTATTTTTTATCCTGAAAGTACTGTTATGAAGGGGGATTTTCCAGTTAGGTAGTCTCGTACCTTCGAGACGTTTCTGGTGCCGTAAGTTTCTTTACGAGTCGACAGAGTTGCCAGTTTGCTGGTGAGTTAAACATTCATTTACTTTGGTGCTCTTTCTCTTTATAATGTTTTATTTAAGTGATTGCTTGTTCTCATGGTAAATGATTTAGTGCTATGTAATGTAGGAAAACTCCGGCATGTTTTGATGTCTCGAACTTGGTAAGTGTTGTTGCTAGGGGCTGATGCAAGACAGTATGTCCTAGAATGTCGAAGTGGACGTTTCTAGAACAATACAAGCTTATATAAGGATGGGGAAGAGATTAGTGAGTCCGTCGGTTTGAAGTTTTTAGTCGGGTTTCAGTTGTGTGAGTGAAGTGCAGTCGGTTTTGGTGCAGTTTGTGGAGAATTGCTTTGCAAGCATTGTATAATTACTGTCTGTGAAGATTGTATATTTTTGGTACTTGCGAAAACGGTGGAAAACAGTGACGGGTTATTGAAGTTTGTATATCATTGGAACTTGAGAAGATAGTGAAGTGTATTAAGTGTAATTACTGTCAGAGAAAATTATTTTCAGTACCTGTGTAATAAGTGAAGTGTTAGCAAGCATTAAGTGTACTGTGAAGTTTTGTTAAGCATTAAGTGTAACTGCAATCAGTAAAGTGTGTATAGCTTGAGTGCTTGTGAGAACAGTGAAGTTGAAAAGCATTAAGTGGAATTATTTGGAAAATACAGTGAACTTTAAGGAGCCAGTGTTTATTTTCGCCTCAGCTGATCTTGTGTACTGTACACCTAAAGGCTGACCATTAGAAGAACAACTCACTGGGCAACGTCCTTCCTGTATTGTACTACTAATAAAAGTCACAAATGAAGCTCTTCCTAACGTCAAAATCCAAAAAATCTCCAGACGAAAGTAATACAGTTCAGTCGGTGTTCCTTCAATATTCATTTTTTTAGTAGCTGTCATCTACGGAGATGAGGAATAGAAATATAATCTCGGGACATTAATTTTTGTGAAACAAAAGCTCATCCTTCTCACGCGTTATGAGTTTTCAGAGATTTAACCAAGGGAATGTTGCTTATGGTCTGTAGGGACTCTTCATAATGTGCAAATATATATTTTTTCTTTTTAGATTCATCCAAGATGCTCGATGCAATTTTAAAATGATACAGCTGTAATTAAAGAAGAAATATTTTCTCATTCAATATTTCTCGCTCGTTTCTGTGACTCCCACATCAACTGGTACGTCTTGTTCTTAAACACCTTAGATGATAGTTGTCTTTACGTGTGAAACGATTTCTTTTTATATGTTTTCTAAGTGACTTTTTTTTTTTTTAACCTTCAGAAGTGTCACGTGATTACTGGAAGTAATTACGTGTGTTTACAATTTTGTATTCGTTTGTGGAAGACGCATATGAAGAGATTTCTCCCAAAGATGCTTGTACACCCATCACTCCTGTAAAATAAATTTGAACTACCACCAATCGTATACGTTCAACCGCAACTAGTTCACAATTGGCACATCGTTTTATCACTGGTTAAGATGAATTAAAAAAAAAATACTCTTCCTAAATTAAAAATCCAGGCTACCCCAGCACAAAATACCTAACATAGCAGGTAGATGCTCTAGCGATGTTTTTTTTTTTTATCACAAACAAGAAAAATGCGTATATGAGGAACAAAATAATGTTAATATATTGTATATCTCAGAACAGCTATGTATTTAATTTTCCCTATTCTTTATATCAGATAATCAATAGCTAAATTTCCTTTTAAACGATTAATTGGCTTTGGGGGTGATTTTCCTATGACAAATATGGATAATGATATCAAATGAATCGTCATAGCGGTGAAATATTCCATTTTTTTAAGTTGATCAGGAGGCTCAAGATTCTACTTCAAAGCCGTAGTTATATACATATATAAATAATAACCTTTTTATCTCTGAATTTCCATAGAGAAGAGGTTCTCTTTAGATTTAAAATCTTCACTTGGCAGCCTTCCTTATATGTGAATCAATTTCATATCACGTGTTACCTCACTCAGCCTTGTTACTGATATTTCTCGCCCACGGTTTTTTTTTTTTTTTTTTTTACCCTCAGTGTCTTCTGAATTTCAGATACGAGTGGTTATGTTTCACAAAATTGAGTACATTTGTGGAAGATGCACACATATTGTTCTCGCCCCTGATTAGACGGTTTTTAGGATCACTCCATTGTGATAGTTTTGAATCACTCCTAAAGCCGATGCTTATACCTTATCAAAACTTGTACTATTTTTTTATCATGAAAATATCCATAAAGATGAAAATAAAAGTAAAAAATTACTCTCGTAAAAATCTCCAAGTAGTCTCCAGACGACATCAATAAAGTTCATTCAGTGTTCCTTTAACCTTCATTTTTCTGTAGCTGTCATTAATTGTAGGTCTACGATGAGAAAGTCATAAATGGTACTTAATTATGAATGCGACATTCTCGTGTTAATTTCTTAGTGAAAGTTCATAAATATTCATTCTCTCGAGTTATCATAGTTTTGACAGATTTTACGTATGGTCTAAGATGTGCAAATCTTTTTTTTTTACACTAAATCACAAGGCCCGTTGCAATTTTAAAGTGCCGTTACTGCTGACAAACAAAGAAAATCTCTCTTTTCGAAAGTTTTCGCTTGTGTTTGTGACCAGTTCATTAGTTGAATCTTCTTGTTCTTAAACAAGATGCCACCTCTCTTTTATGTGAATCGATGTCATCTTATATGTTTCCAGTGATTATTTTTTTCGTTATCAAAAATATCATCTGAGTATTGGAAGCAACTGGATGTTTAAAATCGAATTTTGAATACATTTGTGGAAGGTTCATGTTTAACAATTTCGCTTCAAAATATGTTTATACAGGTATCAATGTAGTTAGTTTTGAACTTCCACCAATCGTGTACTATCAGCCGTAATTACTTAACAATTTGCACCCCTTTCCTCATATCTGAATTTCCAAATTGTTTACATGTCTTTGGAACGTAATTTTTTCTGTTTAAAACCCCCGTGCTAACCTTCGCCTGTGAATCAATTTAATCCCAGGTGTTACCTAATTTAGTTTTGTTACTTTTTTTTTTTCCTAGTCAGAGTTTTTCACCCACAGGAATTTTTTCTTTTTTTAAGAAATTGAGAATTTCAAAAATTTTTAGTACATTTGTGGAAAATTCATATTTATTGTCCTCGCCCGCAATTATCGGGTTTTATGATCATCATCATCATCATCCGGACCTCCTTTCCCACCCAAGGGCAGGGTGAGGAGTTTTATGATCAATATATAAACAGATGCTTTTAGTGTAACAAGACGTACCAATTTATATATCAAAAATAGAACCACAAAAATAAGTAAATGACCCTCTTCCTTTCGGAAAATGTCCAAAAAGCTCATATAGTTCATCTTCCCGTATTTTTATTTTATTTTCTTGAGGGTAAAAAGCTCATCAGTATTCCTTTTCACGAGTTATCGCAGTTTTGAGAGATTGTACAGTTGACACGGGTTCCATCTGTACCACCTAGTCGCGGGATATGGTTAACGTGGCGACAGCGCGGGTGTGCATGTTCGTGTATACATGCCCGAGAGATTTTCGAATCGCCAGGCCTCATCATCTTTGCCGTACTGTATTATTATGTAGCCGTTGTTTTATCGTGTGATATTGGCTAATAAATATTGTGCGATTGGGATAATGAGCTGGGCACGATGCTATTTATAAAGTCTGATTTATATTTAATGATTTCTCTCTTTTCTGGTAGCGTGAACCACGATACAAGTTGGGTTGCGGTTCAGAAACAGTGTGCAAGTTCACCCACAAATGGCCAGATGTAGGGGAAAGGGGAAAGTATGGGAGAGAGCGGGAGCTTGGCAGGTGAAGGAAAGGGGGATGAAGTGGGGTCACGTCGTTTACTTCTAGTTATAAATTCTTTGCCATTACAGTATATTTATTAAGGTGTCAATGATGTCCTGTATCCGAAACAATACTAAAGCTATTTGTTTTACTATTTATTATCATAGGCAACTGATTACACCCTTTTAATTACACCAAAAATAGGATACCCCCTCTATCGTTATCGTGAAGCCTGCTCCACCACCTAGACTCTTTCTTTCTCTCTCTCCCTCTGACACACACACACACACACACACACACACACACACACACACACACACTGTATTTGTCATTCTATGTACTGAATTAAATCCTTTTACGATATCATTTGTTCCAACTGAAAATATGCATAGAGTTGTAATATTAATATGTTTATTAACACTGCACTGTCAGGCTGGCAATACTGAAACAAACGGACAGGAAATATGTCTGGTGTGTGTCAGCTGCAATACTCCCACAATATGCTCCGTAATATGTTCTGGGAGTTCATAATAGGCTGCTTGTATTTCTGAAAAGAAATGGTTGTCGATCAGTATGTTAATTTTAATTATTGACATAACTTGAGGATCAGGATTAACCTCTACAGTGACACTATAACGCACTAGAGTAACTATCGGGATTGGTATCAGCCATGGAACACATGATTACCTAAAACATTTACATCACTGTATGACTACCTCAAGACTATTACTGAAACGTAGCCTATGCACGTAAGTATTGTTTATTGGCTAGCGTAATCCGTACGGTGATCCGGGAATGTATTGCACGTGTTTTGACAGTAATAAATTATAATGTTCATCAGCACAAACTGATAATGTGTGTGTCTACTGATAGGCAGCTGACGAGTTGAGAGAGAGAGAGAGAGAGAGAGAGAGAGAGAGAGAGAGAGAGAGAGAGAGAGAGAGTCGAGGTGGTGGAGCAGGCTGCACGTTAACGAAAGATGAGGTATCCTATGTTTGGTGTGATTAAAAGTCGTCTACAATAATAAATAATAAAAAAACAAACAGGTTTATTATTATTTAGGTTATACGATATCAGACACCTTAATAAATATACTGTAATGGCAAAGAATGTATAACTGTTGGAGTAAACGACGTGACCCTGCTTCATCTCCTTTCCCTTCACTTGCCAAGCCCTCGCTCACTCCCACACTTTAACCTTCCCCCTACATCGCCCCATTTGTGGGTGAACTTGTTACTGTTTCTGTATTGTGGTTCATACTATTAGAGAAGAGAAAAATTAAAGACTAGATTATTTTATACTAATCAAGTTTTATAAATAGAATAGTTCACAGCTCATTATCCTAATCACACAGTATTTATTAGCCAACATCACACCATAATACAAAAATCACATAATATTGGCGTTTCGAAAAATTCTCGGACATGTACAGTTGCGAGCAGATGACTCGAGGCCACCTAGGCCACCAACATGTTGGTGTTTAATCTGGCAACAGTGGTAGCTGTGAACTTGACCGAGATTCAGTCGGCCGTTCGGGCGAAACAAACCCAGTGATAAATTGTCAATGTGCAGTTCTAACTTGTCTCCAATCAATATCATGCATGTAAACGTATTATACTGATAATGATTATCGTGTCGTACACATGGTAGATATATTTATAACCATAGTATTACAATAGTGGCATCCAAATAGTGCTGCGTTCATTCATGTGAGACACACGGATATCCCGAGCGTGCTGCTCCATCACCACCTTGGTTTGTGACGTAGGCACCACGTGACGCCACATATGGGGAGGGGCATGAAGGTGGAACCAATTGGCCCGTTCATGATGATAAATATTTATAGAGTAATCGTTCGACTTTACCACTCGAATATTAAACAAACATTGGTTGCATATGTCAAAACAAGCTTATTATAACCGTTAATCACATATACGTTTAATACCGCAGCCAACAGCCTGCCCCCTCCCTCCTCCTCCTCCCATCTGACGTCCCACCTCGTCCCTCCCTTCCTCACCCACCACACTCCTTATAACTCCCACACACCCCTCCCCCTGTTCCGTCTAACTGTGGTGTGAACCTATAACTCTCCCACCTGCTTCGGATTTAGACTTCGACGAAAGTGAGGTTCACGGTGAGGGATGGCTGACATGACAGCATTTTTGTTATAATACTGCTAGGTTGCGGGGAAGCTGAGAAAGCTACGGCATCTCTTGAAAACTGGTAAAAGTTATTTGGTTCACTACAACAGTCGAACCAAATAAATCACTACCGATACCCGTGTGTCTCGCATGAATGGATGTACTACTATTTGGATGCCTGAGCTGTAATACTATGGTTATAAATATAACTACCATGTGTATGACATATGTTTACTTGCATGATACTGATCGGAGACCAGTTAGAACTGAACATTACCAAATTATCAATGCGTTTGTGTTGTCTGAACAGCCGACTGAATCTCGGTCAGGTTCACAGCTACCACTGTTACCAGATAAAACACCAACATGTTGGTGGACTAGGTGGCCTCGAGTCATCTGCTCGCAACTGTACAGTCATCAGCATAAATTAGCTGCAAGCCTTCTCGTGTGATGTGTCCTTTTGTCTGGCAACAGTGTAAGGGAACCAGTTGCCACAAAGACTTTTATGCACTTGAAAGACGTGTTTTTAAGAGGTGGTAATAGAGACCGCCTAAAGAAATGTTATGGAACGGCGAATGAGCGTAAAACTCTGATATTCCTCATTATAACTGTCTAAACTCTCCTCCTCTCTCTCTCCCCCTTACTTCTTCTAATGTCCACCCATCCCTCCCTCTCCCTCCTACCCCCCATCCACGTTCATGCCTCTTCACTTTCTCCTCTCCCCACCTTGTCTACCTTCATTCATTTATCCACGGCTCTAACCTGATTGGCGCGTCAGAGTTATCTCTTGATTTTTTGCTAAACCCAACCTGCCCTATTCCCATTTGCTCGCCGTACTACCAACTATATCCAAGTTTTATTATCATTATTCCTTCCTGTTCGTCTCATCCTTTCTCTCCCCGTCTCTTTCCCACTTGTTTTATTTCAGTTGTCTTTATTTTCACAATCTTTTGTCACTGCCAACAGCCGGGAGATAAAGGAACATTGAGGTCTCGCTCTTGTGATGTATTATTTACTGGTGTTCGTTTGAGTGAGCCTGGCAGTCGGTGGCTATTACTTCAGTAGGCGGAATTAAAGAAACCTTTGTTCCCATCCCTCCTATATGTCTCTCTTTTCAGGGAAAATGTTCCCATTCTTCACTGTTCACCTATTCATGAAGCAGTATCAGACCATAATGTTTCGAACTGTCGCATCATGTTTGAAGTAGAGATTGTGAGAAAAAGACTTGCATGGCAAGAAGCTCCTGAATATCAAGTAACAAAAAGGCTACAGGAATACACAAGAAACAGAGAAGAGTGCTATTCATTGCGTAGTTTAGCGCCGTGGAAAATATAAGGTAGACAGGGCAGGGAGAGAGGGGGAGAGCGAGGTGAGGTGAGAGGTAGGCTGGGGAGGGTCATCGAGAGGGGTACGGGGAAGAGAGCGAGAGTTTCATTCCATAACATTCATCTGTCGTCTTCTGCACATTTTTGTGCTGATCATATATAAAGAATGTTGCATTCTGGACGATTTTTAGTACTAATACTTATAAACACGTCTCTAAAGTGTACAAAAGACTGTGTGGCAACTAGATCGAATACACTGTTGCCAGACGAAACTACCACATCACGCGAACAGGCTTGCAGCGAATTTGTGCTGACGACTGTACACACGATCACACACACACACACACGAGCGCTCTATTGCCACAACCATATCCTGCGACTAGATTGTCCACGTGGAAGTTTTGTTGACTACACCTAAGGAAATCTGCCTACTAGTCTAACACGAATCTTCATAAACTGCAAATATTCTTCATTTTTCTCACATTCAATCAGGAGGCTCAATGCAATTTTAAAGAGCTACAACGGCAGATAAAAAAAAAAAAAAAAGATTTTTCTCGCTTTTTTTCCGTGACCATTTATCAATTGAATCTTCTTGTTATACACCTCAGATCCCAGCTCTCTATACGTGTTAATCAATTTTATGTTCTGTGTTCCATAAATGACTTTTTTTTTCGCCCTAAGAAGTGTCATCGGGGCATTGGAAGTAGTTGGGTGAGTTACAAAACGAATTTTGAGTACATATTGGGTGCATATTTAACGATGTCGCCCCAAAATTTGTTTATAAAGTCATCAATCCAGGAAATAATTTTGAACTACCCACAGTCGTATTACTATAGGCAGTAATTAGTTCACAATTAGCATTCTTTTTTTTATCTCTGGATTTCCAAGTTGTTTACACGTCTAATGAAACGAAACGTTAGGCTTGAAAACCTCAAGTGCCAGCCATCTTTACCTGTGAATCAGTTTCATCCCAAATGTTGCCTAGTTTAGCCTTCATACAATTTTTTTTTTTTCCAGTCGGAATTTTCTCACCCTCAGAAATATTTTCTGAATTCTAGATATACTTGGAAAGGTTTCCCAACAAATTTGAAGTAAATTTTTCGTTTCATATATATTGTTTTCGATCGAAATTCTGCTGTTTTTAGGATCACTCCAGTGTAATCGTTATGAACGTCTCCTAAAGCCTGATTTTTACTGTAATGAGGTACCATTTTTAAATCTTGAAAGTACCACTGGAAATGAAATGAATAACGCAAATGACCTTCTTCCTTACGTAAAAAATCCAGTTTCCTGACGACATTAATACAGTTCATTGAGTCCCTTAAAACTTCATTTTAGTAGCTCTCATTCACCATATGTGTACGATGACAATGTTATAAGTGGTAATTAATTATATATGTGCGTGTTATGGTAGTTTATTCTTTCTCGTATTTTTTTCGTTAGCGTCAAAAGATGATCAGTATTACTACTCACGAGTGATAGTTTGGAGAGATTTTGCGTAAGAAAATGTGCCTCCGAACCCTAAAATACCAGCCTTCCTTACCTGCGAATCAGTTTCATCCCACGTGTTACCTCATTTAGTGTTACTATTTTTTTTTCTGATTTTTTCTACAAGAAATATTTTTCTGAAAATCCGATACACTTTGGAAGGTTTCTTATGTTATTTAGAGTATATTTGTGTAAGTATTATGTTTAGCGTTTTCGCACTCAATTATGCGGTTTTTATTATCAGTCCAGTATAATAGTTTGGAATTACTCCTAAATCGGTTGCTTTTAATTTAACACGATATTTTATAAATGAAAATAAAAGTAACACTTTTCCTACCGTAAAGCACCAAATAATCCCCAGACGACAGTGTTAGTTCAATCGGTGTTCCTTCAATCTTCATTTTTTTTTTGGTAGAGTAGCTGTCATTCATTTTATTTTACGGAGATGAGGAATAGAGTTATATAATCAATTATACATCTCGGTACCTTGAAAGAATAATCAAAAATGAAAAATACACATGATCGTAGTCCTAACGTAAAGAATCCAAACTTTCTCCATATCACCCAGTGTTCCCCCAGCCTTCATTTTTTTAAGTAGGTGTCATTCACTGTGTCAACGATGAGAATTAGTGATATATATCATGGTATTGCGATTGTGTTTAAACTTTTTTGTATTAATTTCTGTTCATCAGCATTTTTTCTCATTGAATCCCCCCCCCCAAGTAGCGGGGGGACACAATCTGGCCGCACTATGGGGTAGTACTACTACTCTGCGGCCATGTTGTGTTAGGAAGAATAATGCCACCGAATTCCCTGCGTGTCGTAAAAGGCGACTAAAAAGGGAGGGGTGGGGGGACAATGGACGCCCTCTGTTTTTTAGTTCCTAAAAAGAGACAGGCCAGAGAAAGGGATGGGGTATGGAGTTATCCCCTTACCCTGAAGATTGGGTCTATGAATGTGCATGGATGTAGCACAATTGAGGGTAAAACAGAGGAGATTGGGAGAATGTTTATGAGAAGAAAGTTGGATGTGTTAGCTTTGAGTGAAACGAAGATGAAAGGGATGTGTGAATGGAAGATTGTCAGGTGTTGATACAGGAAGGCCTTGTTACTGAGTCTGGAAGTACAACAGTGTGTGATTGAATGGAAGATGTCATCGAGACTGATGTGGGTGAAGGCGAAATTTGAACGTGAGTGGTGGGTGTTTGTGAGTGCATATGGGCCTGGTAGTGAAAGGGATGAAGAGAGGAAGTCTTTCTGGAATGATGTTGATGTCTCCAGAGTTTTAGAGCGAATGTGAATGTGGTAATGATGGGAGATCTGAATGCTAGAGTGGGAAATGTAGCAGTTGAAGGTGTAGTTGGTATGCATGGTGTGCCTGGAAGAAATGAAAGTGGGGAGCGAATGATAGCGATGAGTGGTGAGCGAGAGATGGTGATTGGAATTACGCTGTTTGAGATGAAAGATATTTATAAGGGTGAGACAGAAGGGTGGAAGGGTTGTTGGTAGAACAATGATGGACTCTGTGGTTGTGTCTAGGAATGTAATAGGAAGATTGTTGGATGTGAGAGTTCTGAGAGGGGAGGGTGGAGTGAAAGTTAAGAGTAGGTAAGAGATGTGTGAGAGCTAGGAGGGTTTGGTGTGGGAGGGAGATTTTGAAAGTGAGTTGGATAAGAGAAAAAGATAGAGTATCAGGAGAAATTGAAAGATAAGTGGAACGCAGTGAAAGATCAGGAAAATGGCAGTGTGGAGGAGGAATGGCAGTTGTTTAAGAGTGCTGTGGTGGCGCATGCAGAAGAGGTGTGTGGTGAGACGTGTGGGTGGTGGTGTAAGAAAAGGAAGTGAATGATGGTGCGAGGAAGTAAGTATGGCTGTGGCTGAGAAGACTTGCATATGAAGTGTGGCTGCAGAGGAAGGATGAGATGTCATATGAAAGCTATAAGGAAAAGAGGAATAGGGCGAGAAGGGCTGTGCGTGATGGCAGCAGATGAGAGGCGGGGTAGGCGGCTGACAGAGAATTTTCAACGGAATAAGAAAATGTTATGGAAGGAGGTGAAAAGGGTGCGAAAGGGAGAGCCTGGGAAGGAAGAACGAGTAAAAGCAGAGGATGGAAGGATGTTAATTGAGATGGATGCAGTAAGGATGAGTCGGGCAGAGTATTTTGAAAGATTGTTAAATGTAGAGGAGGAAAGGGTGGCTGAGACTGTGGCGAATGGAAGGGTGCAAGGAATAAATGTGTTGGGAGAGTTGAATGATTCTTTGATCACGAAGGAGGAAGTGGAGAAGGCAGTAAAGGAGATGAAAACAGGGAAAGCTGCAGGTATGGATGGGTGTGCAGTGGAATGCCTGAAGGGTGGTGGAGTGACTATTGTTGACTGGTTAGTAAGATTGCTGAATGTGTGCTTTGTGAAAGATATGGTGCCTATTGACTGGGCAAGTGCTTGTGTGGTCTCGCTGTATAAAGGTAAGGGTGATAAGTATGAATGTACTAGCTTTAGGGGTATAAGTCTGTTGAGTGTTGTAGGTAAGGTTTATGGTAGTGTTAATTATGAGAGTTATATAGGGTACAGAGGGAGTGATTGGTGATGAGCAATGTGGCTTTAAGAGAGGGAGGGGATGCGTGGATCAGGTGTTTGCTGTGAGACAAATGTGAAAAGTATTTAGCGAAAGGCAAGGGTGTGTTTTGGGCATATGATAGAATTGATAGGGAGGCTTTGTGGACTGTTTTAAGATTGTATGGACTTGATGGTAGGTTACTAAAAGGGGTGAAAAGTTATGTAAGTAGTGGAGCGTGTGTAAGAGTGGAAAATGCTGTGAGTGATTGGTTTCAGGTGAAAGTGGGGCTCCAAGAGGGATGTGTGATGTCGCCTTGGTTGTTTAATATTTACATGGATGGTTTTGTAAGGGAGGTGAATGCAAGAGTTTAAGGTGGAGGTCTGAGTCTGGTGAATGTTGATGGTGGAGAGTGGAATCTGAAGTAGCTGCTGTTTGCAGATGATACTGCACTGGTGACTGATTCAGAGGAGAGATTGAGACAGTTGGTAGAGGAGTTTGGAAGGGGTATGAAAGGAGGAAATTGAAAGTAAATGAGAATAAGAGTAAAGTGATGAAGTGTACGAGGTTGGTAGATGGTAGGGGGATGAATATAGTTTTGAATGGCGAGTTGCTTGAGGAGGTAGTTTTAAATATCTAGGGTCACATGTTGCTGTGGATTGAAGAATAGACGCTGAAGTGAAGTTTAGAATAAATGAAGTAGGAAAGGTGCTGGGAGGTATGAAAAAAGTGTTTAGATGTCGTTCGCTTAGAATGGATGTAAAGAGAAGGCTGTATGAGGGTGTTGTGGTACCGACTGCGTTATCTGGGGCTGAAACATGGAATATGGGTGTAGCAGAGAGGAAAAGTTTGAATGTAATGGAGATGAGGTGTCTGAGGAGTATGTGTGGAGTGACGCGTACGGATCGAGTGCGAAATGATGAAGTGCGAAGGAGAATTGGAGTTGTTCGGGAGATGGCTGGTAGAGTTGAGCAGAGGGTGTTGCGATGGTTTGGGCATATGGAGAGAATGGATAATGAGCGATTGGTGAAAAAGATAACTAGATCTGATGTGAGAGGTGTAAGGCTGAGAGGAAGACCACGAATAGGATGGATGGACAGTGTGAAGAGAGCGCTGGATGCGAGAGGGATGTCTGTTGAGCAAGGAAGTACTACTACTGTAGCCTCGATACAGTGGCGCATGAAGTGAACGTTGTTGCTTAAATCTTCGAACCTCAAGGTATCATTACAGCCCAAATTGTGTTTAACCTAAATGCTCTACATATATATGATTCAATACTTGCCATTATATAATACTTGCCTTTATATAACGCATTTTAACTGTCCTCAGTTTTGTGATTACGTTTCGCTCGTATCTAATCACCTTATCTGGATCCCCGTATCTGAGGTCAGAGAAAGGAGGGAGCTGTAAGCCTCGCACATAGCATGCTCAGATGAGACCACACTTGCTTGAAGAAACGAGTTTTCTTTCACCTTGCCGGTGCAGCTAGTTTATTCATTCTAGCCAGAATATCGTCATGAACAGACAGGAGAACCTCATTGCTCAACGTGGGCTGATCATCGCACTACGGGAAGCCGGCCACCGTGTTAGAGATATCGCCAGCCTCCTAGGACTCTCCTCAACTACAGTGGCGAAATGGATTAGAAGGTGGAATGACTCTGGAGACCTGAGGGACGCGGGTAAGTTTGTGTTGTAATAAATTAACTGAATACCATTAACAGCTACGTATTATAACATAATACAATAATGTTAAAATAATGTGTTCAAATAAGACGTTGTTATTTCGTTGTTGCATATTAATTGACGATATTCATGAATTAACGGATCGGTGCCTGCATATTCATCCTTTGAGGGAAAGTATGAACTTTATTAAATAAGCGATCCTTTCTGATGACCTCTAACGCTACTCAAACTTCACATAACCTCTTTTAATAATCAGTACTTATAAACATTTCGTAATTCAGGTCCTGTCTTTCATTCTGTCAGGTTCTTCTGTGAATCAGACTTGCAACAAATAAGTATGCTGCTGCTAAGAACTGGTGTTCCCCCCCTGTGGCGGGGGGGACACAACCTGGCCGCATTATGGGGTGGTACTACTACTCTGCGGCCAGGTTGTGTTAGGAAGAATACTGCCACCGTATTCCCTGCGTGTCGTAAAAGGCGACTAAAAGGGGCGGGGTGAGGGGACTAGGGACCCCCTCCTCTGTTTTTTAGTTCCTAAAAAGAGACAGGCCAGAGAAAGGGGTGGGGGATGGAGTTATCCCCGTACCCTGAAGATTGGGTCTATGAATGTGCGTGGATGTAGTACGATTGAGGCTAAAAGGGAGGAGATTGGGAGAATGTTTGTGAGAAGAAAGTTGGATGTGTTAGCTTTGAGTGAAACGAAGATGAAAGGGAAGGGGGAATCTATGTTTGGAAGTGTGAATGGAAGATTGTCAGGTGTTGATAGAGGAAGGGCAAGAGAAGGTGTGGCCTTGTTAGTGAGTCCGGAAGTACAGCAGTGTGTGATTGAATGGAAGGAGGTGTCATCGAGACTGATGTGGGTGAAAGCGAAATTTGAACGTGAGTTGTGGGTGTTTGTGAGTGCATATGGGCCTGGTAGTGAAAGGGATGAACAAGAGAGGGAGTCTTTCTGGAATGATGTTGATGAGTGTCTGCAGAGTTTTGGAGCGAATGTGAATGTGGTAATGATGGGAGATCTGAATGCTAGAGTGGGAAATGTAGCAGTTGAAGGCGTAGTTGGTATGCATGGTGTGCCTGGAAGAAATGAAAATGGGGAACGAATGATAGCGATGTGTGTTGAGCGAGAGATGGTGATTGGGAATACGCTGTTTGAGAAGAAAGATATTTATAAGTATACATGGGTGAGACAGGAGGGTGGAAGGGTTGTTGATAGAGCTTTGATGGACTATGTGGTTGTGTCTAGGAATGTAATAGGAAGATTGTTGGATGTGAGAGTTCTAAGAGGGGAGGGTGGAGGTATGTCTGACCACTACCTGGTGGAGGGAAAGTTAAGAGTAGGTAAGAGATGGGTGAGAGCTAGGAGGGTTAGGTGTGGCAGGGAGGTTTTGAAAGTGAGTTGGATAAAAGAGAGAAAAAGATAGAGTATCAGGAGAAATTGAAAGATGAGTGGAACGCAGTGAAAGATCGGGAAAATGGCAGCGTGGAGGAGGAATGGCAGTTGTTTAAGAGTGCTGTGGTGGGGCATGCAGAAGAGGTGTGTGGTGTGAGACGTGTGGGTGGTGGTGTAAGAAAAGGAAGTGAATGGTGGTGCGAGGAAGTAAGTATGGCTGTGGCCGAGAAGAGACGTGCATATGAAGTGTGGCTGCAGAGGAAGGATGAGATGTCATATGAAAGGTATAAGGAAAAGAGGAATAGAGCGAGAAGGGCTGTGCGTGATGCTAAAGTGGCAGCAGATGAGAGGTGGGGTAGGCGGCTGACAGAGAATTTTCAACAGAATAAGAAAATGTTTTGGAAGGAGGTGAAAAGGGTGCGAAAGGGAGAGCCTGGGAAGGAAGAACGAGTAAAAGCAGAGGATGGAAGGATGTTAATTGAGATGGATGCAGTAAGGAAGAGATGGGCAGAGTATTTTGAAAGATTATTAAATGTAGAGGAGGAAAGGGTGGCTGAGATTGTGGCGGATGGGTGCAAGGAATAAATGTGTTGGGAGAGTTGAATGATTCTTTGATCACGAAGGAGGAAGTGGAGAAGGCAGTAAAGGAGATGAAAACAGGGAAAGCTGCAGGTATGGATGGGTGTGCTGTGGAATGCCTGAAGGGTGGTGGAGTGACTATTGTTGACTGGTTAGTAAGATTGTTGAATGTGTGCTTTGAGAAAGGTATGGTGCCAATTGACTGGGCAAGTGCTTGTGTGGTCCCGTTGTATAAAGGCAAGGGTGATAAGTATGAATGTACTAGCTTTAGGGGTATAAGTCTGTTGAGTGTTGTAGGTAAGGTGTATGGTAGAGTGTTAATTATGAGAGTTAGAGAGGGTACAGAGGGAGTGATTAGTGATGAGCAGTGTGGCTTTAGGAGAGGGAGGGGATGCGTTGATCAGGTGTTTGCTGTGAGACAAGTGTGTGAAAAGTATTTAGCGAAAGGCAAGGATGTGTTTTGGGCATTTATGGATTTAGAGAAAGCGTATGATAGAATTGATAGGGAGGCTTTGTGGACTGTTTTAAGATTGTATGGACTTGATGGTAGGTTACTAAAAGGGGTGAAAAGTTTTTATGTAAATAGTAGAGCATGTGTAAGAGTGGGAAATGCTGTGAGTGATTGGTTTCCCGTGAGAGTGGGGCTGCGACAGGGATGTGTGATGTCACCTTGGTTGTTTAATATTTACATGGATGGTGTTGTAAGGGAGGTGAATGCAAGAGTTTTAGGTGGTCTGAGTCTGGTAAATGTTGATGGTGGAGATTGGAATCTGAAGCAGCTGCTGTTTGCAGATGATACTGCACTGGTGACTGATTCAGAGGAGAGATTGAGACAGTTGGTAGAGGAGTTTGGAAGGGTGTGTGAAAGGAGGAATTTGAAAGTAAATGAGAATAAGAGTAAAGTGATGAAGTGTACGAGGTTGATAGATGGTAGGGGGATGAATATAGTTTTGAATGGTGAGTTGCTTGAGGAGGTAGATTGTTTTAAATATCTAGGGTCACATGTTGCTGTGGATGGAAGAATAGATGCAGAAGTGAAGTTTAGAATAAATGAAGTAGGAAAGGTGCTGGGAGGAATGAAAAAAGTGTTTAAATGTCGTTCGCTTAGAATGGATGTAAAGAGAAGGCTGTATGAGGGTGTTGTGGTACCGACTGCATTATATGGGGCTGAAACATGGAATATGGGTGTAGCAGAGAGGAAAAGTTTGAATGTAATGGAGATGAGGTGTCTGAGGAGTATGTGTGGAGTGACGCGTATGGATCGGGTGCGAAATGATGAAGTGCGAAGGAGAACTGGAGTTGTTCAGGAGATGGCTGGTAGAGTTGAGCAGAGGGTGTTGCGATGGTTTGGGCATATGGAGAGAATGGATAATGAGCGATTGGTGAAAAAGATAACTAGATCTGATGTGAGAGGTGTAAGGCTGAGAGGAAGACCACGAATAGGATGGATGGACAGTGTGAAGAGAGCGCTGGATGCGAGAGGGATGTCTGTTGAGCAAGGAAGAGTGGCTGTGCGTGACAGAAATAAATGGAGAGAAATTGTGAATAAATAAGTGATGACGCAGCCCTGAGGGGATATTCTCCCGCATTTGGTCTGATCAGCTAGTCAGGTCAGGTGCGGGTAAGGGGATGGGTATGTTATGATGTGGCAGGGGTAAACCAGTTCTGCTGTCGGGCCCTGCTGCGGATGTCACTGATTGCATTGCGCAGTTGACCCTTGTGCGGTGTGGTGCGGTGAGGATCTGTCCGTTCTCCCCTTTGGGGCTAAGATGTGAATGAATGTGTTTAAATGGATGAGTAAATGGAGAGTGTGTCGTCCTGTCTCGGCTACCTCCCTTTCCTTGGGGGAAGCAGCCTAGGTATATAGATAGATAGACTGATATATATATATATATATATATATATATATATATATATATATATATATATATATATATATATATGTAAAACAATTAAGTTTAAGCCCTTGGCCACCCCGTTTGGGATACATGTCATCTGGCAATGAATGAATGAAAAAATATATATATATTATTTTTTTTTTTTTGGGGGGGGGGCGCGGGAGGTGATATTTGTGAGGTAGAAGCAGCATAAGTAGCATAACGTTTGATCACAGAGAGGAGGCCCCGTTCCCGAGTAACAACTGCTGAACAGGACGGCATGATTAGACAAGCAGCAGAAGAAACCCCCCTGACAACTGCAGTGGTCATTCGGCAGCAGCTGCAGCTACAGGTGTCTGTGGATACCGTGCGGAGACGTCTCCATGAGGCAGGTATTCATCATAGAATTCCTGCCCAGAAGGAAACCCTCACTGATCAACATTGCGCTGCTCGACTAGCATTTGCTGAAGGAAACGTAGACAAAGACCTTCATTATTGGTCAAGAGTTGTTTTTTCCAATGAAAAATCATTTTGTTCCCATAACCATGGACGCCGCCATGTGTGGAGACTAAACAACTCAAGGTATTGTTTTACCTACGTTAGATAGTATTGCTTTGTGGACAAACCCGCATCAATTGCTATTTGGGTAATTATACTTGTTACTTATATGAAACATATGGCTGAAACGTTGTAGTACTCTCTTTTTTTGGCTTGGCAACTCTTATGAGAGAGTGAAAAGTGTGAAGATTGTGTAGAGAGTGTGTTGGATGGGGTTTGTGGGTGTCAGACCAAGCGCTGAAGACACGGAAATGATCAGTATGATTGTAATGTTTCTCTATAGTTAAATATTGAATACAGTTTATGATTTATACTTATTATGCAACGATATTACATCACTTAGCAATATTTTTTGGTTATTTACTTCTCTAGCATTCCCGTTGTCAGTATCCATTAATAATAATGATGATGATGATGATATCCTAAAATTAATATCCTAGGATTGCATTTTTCAGGTATGACCATCAAAACATTAGCAAAGAGGCACGCAGCGGACACATCAGCTGCAATATGTGGGGTTACATGTCAATTCACAGAGTTGGCGACGTAACAAGAATTGAGGGAAGGTTTACGGCAGAAAAGTGTATCGATATTCTGCAAAATATCTTCCTTCCATCCCTCGAACATAGGAATTTTCCATTTCCACCAGGCCCAATAGTTTTCCTCCACGATCGCTGCCAGATTCATACAGCCAGGGTAGTGATGGAATGGTTCAACCAGCAGGAGAATTTGCAGCTTCTGGAGTTGCCTAGCAAGGGATGCGATTGCAATCCCACTGAACATCTTTGGGCCAACGTGGTTAACTGTTGGGAGCCCGACAGAGAGCGAACCCCGGAGCAGCTGATGCAACACACAAGGGAGCAGTGGGAGTTTTTCCGAGGCAAGCCAGAGCTCCTTAGCAGCCTCATGACCAGCATGCCTGACCGATTAAGGGAGGTTATTGAAAAAGACGGAGGGTAGACACATTACTGAGTGGTTATATTACACATCATTCATAATAAAACATTGTATTAACTGTGGCTGTCCATTTATGAGTTTGGTAATGGATTTTCTTCTGCCTCCTAGAAGACTACAATATTTGGAAACTTTTGTTTGCGCTATGAGTGTTTGCTTTTGTTACAAATGGTCCAAGGTAATTGATCCGAGAAAAGGTTTCTGCAGGGCACTACCTTTCATTTATGTCAAAATGTATCCTATATGGAAGTGATGTTGATAAATTTATTTACCCAAATATAAAAGGTTGTTATACGGCAACCATGGTTGTCATAAAGCCAGAATTACAAACATGATCACCATAGTTTCCATCCATACCTCTGTCTCAGTGTTCATTTGTGTATTCAGTTCATGGGTATCGCTTTCTGAGTATAATGTATACAAATTAATAATGTTAATAGATAGGTATAGATAGATATTTTGTTGACCGTAACAATGAATATTCTCAACTTGCAATAAGTAAAAATACATTAAATTCCCCGATGGGGGGTTCTGTCTTAAGTATTTAATTCTTTAACTGTCCCTCCTTTCTTTGCTTCCCTCTTGCTTGCTTTCCCTTGTCTCTGACTCTACTGCGAATATTGAAGCAAGTGTGGTCTCGTCTGAGCATGCTATGTGCGAGGCTTACAGCTCCCTCCTTTCTCTGACCTCTGATACGGGGATCCAGATGTGATACGAGACAAACGAAAAGTAATAAAAAAACTGAACTGAGGACAGTTAAAATGCGTTATACAATGGCAAGTATTGAATAATATATATGTAGAGCATTTAGGTTAAACAAAATTCGGGCTGTAATGATACCTTGAGGTTCGAAGCTTTAAGCAACAAAGTTCACTTCATGCGCCACTCTATCGAGGTTACTCCATCTCACACACGTTGATTGTTTCCAACTAAATCATCACAATGGTGCCACATCTCAGAAAACGTGCGAGCCCGTGTAACACGCGGAAGTGCTGGCGAGTGTACTATCTTTTTTCTGGATATCCGAGCTGTTTACACGTCTCTACTGAAAGGAATCTAGGATGTAACACGTGGGATGAAAATCCCACGTGTTACCTCATTTAATCATATTACTAATTTCTTTCCCCGAATCCTAATTTTTCACCCTCAGAAATGTTTTCTGAATTTTGGATACTATGGGAAATGTTTCACAAAAAATTTACAGTGCATTTTGTGGAAGTGGCATGTTTATTGTTCTTGCCATCAATTAGGTGGTTTTTAGGATCACTCCAATTTAATAGTTTTTAATCACTTCAAAAGCCGATCCTTTTGCCGAAACAAAACGTGTGAAAGACACATGATCGTACTCCTAATGTAACTCCTAATGTAAAAAATCCAGATATTCTCAATTTTTTGTAGGTTTCATTCACTGTATGTCAACGGAGATGAGGATTAGTGTTATAAGGAGTACTTAATTATATATATTTATATTGCTATTGCGTTTAAATTTTCTTGTATTAACTTTTATGAGCCAGTAGTTCATCAATAATTCTTCTCACTAATTATCACAGTGTTGAGATTTTCCCTACGGCAATGTGGCTAGTGGTCTAACTCGAACCTTCGTAATGTACAAACATTTTTTATTTTTTTATTCGAGGTTTCCTGCTTGTTTCGGTGACCAAATCGTCAATTGAAACGTCTTGTTCTTAAACACCATATATGTCAGCTATCTTTACGTGGTAATCGCTTTTTTTTTTTCCTCTGATTTTTTTCTCAATCTCAGCAGTTTCATTCGAGTATTAAAGTACCTGAGTGGGTTTCAAAACGAATTTTAAGAACATTTGTAGAATATACATATTTCGGATTTTCGCCGAAAAATGTTCTTACAGTCATCAATATATATATATATATATATATATATATATATATATATATATATATATATATATATATATATATATATATATATAGCCCGACGCCCTAATCCCGCAAAGGGTGGCCGCAGACAAAACGCCTCCAAGTCACTCTGTCACCCACCATTCGACTCCCCTCCCCCCAAATCACCCCCCCTCCCTCATATACCTCTCAACTCCATCCCTCCACCTCATCCTCGGTCTACCCCTCCCTCTCCCCCCCTCCACCTCACCTACATACACCCTCTTAGTCAGTCTTTCATTCTCCATTCTCTCCACATGTCCAAACCACCTCAGTGTATTTCTCCTAATCTTTTCAACCACATCCACATCTACCCCACAACGTTCCTTCACTTCTTCATTCGTCAACCTGTCCCTCCACGTCACTCCACATGCTCCTCTCAAGTAACTCATTTCCACTGCTCTCACTCTTGACTTGTTCCCCTCTTGCAAGGTCCACGCCTCGCTTCCATACGTCAGGGTAGGGATCACAATACCATCAAGCAGTGACTTCTTAACTTCCATACTCACCTCCCTATTTCTCATCACTGCTTTCAGTGTACCAACAACCTTTCTTCCCTGCTGTACCCTTTCACGTACTTCATCCCCCAAAGTTCCATCCTTACTCATCACACTACCCAAGTACTTGAATGCACTCACATTCTCCATATCCTCACCATCCAAACTCACTGCACACTCGGTGACTTCATTCCTCTCAAACACCATAACTTTACTTTTGTTTACATTAACTTTCAGCTGTCCCAAATTCATTCACCAAACCTTGCAACTCCTATTCATCTTCCCTCAACAATACTGTATCATCAGCAAACAGCAACACCGGAAGCTTCCAAATCTCACCCTCATTCATTAGGGCCACCCCCACATCCACTGCCCTACCTTGCACCTCCTTTACAACCCCATCCACATCCATATATATATTAAACAGCCATGGAGACATCACACACCCCTGTTTCAGTCCCACATTGAGATCAAAGAACTCACTCAGCTCACCATCCACTCGCACCGTAGCCCTAGCTCCCTCGTACATACTCTTCACAGCACTCAACAATTTCCCCTCCACTCCATATATTCTTAATACCTTCCACATACCTTGCCTATCTATTCTGTCATAAGCTTTCTCCAAGTCCATGAAGGCAGCATACACTTTCCTTCCCTTCTCTAGATACTTCTCCACTAAACATCTTAGAACAAATATCTGATCTACACACCCTTTTCCCTTCCTAAATCCCCCTTGTTCTTCTCCAACTAGCTCCTCTGTCATATGCCTAACCTTATCAATGAGTATTCTACCATATATTTTACCAGTCACACTAAGAAGGCAAATACCCCTATGGTTACCACATACTTCTCTCTCCCCTTTTCCTTTGTACATAGGAACAATTATACCTGATTTCCAGTCCTCTGGAACCCTTCCCTCTTCCCAAGCCAATCTACACAACTTCCATATCCACTCCACAACAATCTCACCCCCATACCTAAGCATTTCACCACACACTCCATCAATTCCTGGGGCCTTTCCCAGCTTAATCTTCTTCATCGCTTCCACTACTTCCGACCTACTGATCTCTTCCTCCCTCCTCTCATCTCTTCTTCTCCCAGCCATTCCCCAACCACTTATACTCACACTGCTCTCACTCTCTACATTCAACAAATCCTCAAAGTGCTCCTTCCATCTCCTCAATTTCTCTCTCTTCTCCACCAACAATCTATTATTCCTATCTTTCACTCCCCTACTATTTCCCCTTTCACAATGCCTTACTTTCTTTACCTCCTTCCAAAACAATTTCTTACTCTCCCTCCATTTCATACTCAGATTCCTCCCAAACTCTTCATCCACTTTCTTCTTACTCTCCTTCACCAGTCTCTTAACCTCCCTTCTCCTGCTCACATATACCTCTCTCTTCTCTCTCTCATCTTCTCCCCTACCTCTACTCGCCAACCATTCACCATATGCCTTCTTCTTTTGTTCCACAGCTCGTTTCACCTCATCATTCCACCATGCTGTCCCTTGCACACCCTTGCATCTCCTCCTCACTCCACAAACCGCCTCACACGCTGCGCTTATCTCTTCCGTGAATATCTTACATACATCTTCCACCCCTTCCATCTGCTCTAGCTCATACCTTCCCAGTCTTTCTTCCACTATGCTCTTATACTCTGTCATTTTCTCACTAGCAATTTATCCACTCTTCTCACAGGAGCTGCTTCCTCCTGTCTTCCCCTTCGTCTCCTCAACCACTTTCTTTGCAGCTCTACCTTGGCCATCACTAAGTGATGGTCCGAGACTCCATTCCCCCACCCTCTCCACACCCTTGCATCCAACACTTGTCTTCTCATTCGCTCATATATATATATATATATATATATATATATAGATATATATATATATATATATATATATATAATTCTGCATTTCCCAATCGTTTAGAAGTCTTTAATGAAACGAAAATCTTTATGTGTAAAACGTACAAATACCCACCTTCTTTAACTGTGAAGCAGTTCTATTCCAGGTTTTCCTTGTTCATCATTGTTACTGATTTGTTTCCAAGTCGAGATGTTTTCAACATCAGAAAAGTATTCTGAATTTTTGGTATAATTGGAAAGTTTTCCCAACAAATTTATATTACATTTGTGATTGTGAAAGTTTTATATTTAGTGTCGTCGCACTCATTTTTTTTTTTTTTGATTATCATAATAGGTTGGAATGACTCCTAACGTGGTTGCTTTTACCTTAACACTACTATTTTTTATCCTGAAAGTACTGTTATGAAGGGGGATTTTCCAGTTAGGTAGTCTCGTACCTTCGAGACGTTTCTGGTACCGTAAGTTTCTTTACGAGTCGTCAGAGTTGCCAGTTTGCTGGTAAGTTAAACATTCATTTACTTTGGTGCTCTTTCTCTTTATAATGTTTTATTTAAGTGATTGCTTGTTCTCATGGTAAATGATTTAGTGCTATGTAATGTAGGAAAACTCCGGCATGTTTTGATGTCTCGAACTTGGTAACTGTTGTTGCTAGGGGCTGATGCAAGACAGTATGTCCTAGAATGTCGAAGTGGACGTTTCTAGAACAATACAAGCTTATATAAGGATGGGGAAGAGATTAGTGAGTCAGTCGGTTTGAAGTTTTTAGTCGGGTTTCAGTTGTGTGAGTGAAGTGCAGTCGGTTTTGGTGCAGTTTGTGGAGAATTGCTTTGCAAGCATTGTATAATTACTGTCTGTGAAGATTGTATATTTTTGGTACTTGCGAAAACGGTGGAAAACAGTGACGGGTTATTGAAGTTTGTATATCATTGGAACTTGAGAAGACAGTGAAGTGTATTAAGTGTAATTACTGTCAGAGAAAATTATTTTCAGTACCTGTGTAATAAGTGAAGTGTTAGCAAGCATTAAGTGTACTGTGAAGTTTTGTTAAGCATTAAGTGTAACTGCAATCAGTAAAGTGTGTATAGCTTCAGTGCTTGTGAGAACAGTGAAGTTGAAAAGCATTAAGTGGAATTATTTGGAAAATACAGTGAACTTTAAGGAGCCAGTGTTTATTTTCGCCTCAGCTGATCTTGTGTACTGTACACCTAAAGGCTGACCATTAGAAGAACAACTCACTGGGCAACGTCCTTCCTGTATTGTACTACTAATAAAAGTCACAAATGAAGCTCTTCCTAACGTCAAAATCCAAAAAATCTCCAGACGAAAGTAATACAGTTCAGTCGGTGTTCCTTCAATATTCATTTTTTTAGTAGCTGTCATCTACGGAGATGAGGAATAGAAATATAATCTCGGGACATTAATTTTTGTGAAACAAAAGCTCATCCTTCTCACGCGTTATGAGTTTTCAGAGATTTAACCAAGGGAATGTTGCTTATGGTCTGTAGGGACTCTTCATAATGTGCAAATATATATTTTTTCTTTTTAGATTCATCCAAGATGCTCGATGCAATTTTAAAATGATACAGCTGTAATTAAAGAAGAAATATTTTCTCATTCAATATTTCTCGCTCGTTTCTGTGACTCCCACATCAACTGGTACGTCTTGTTCTTAAACACCTTAGATGATAGTTGTCTTTACGTGTGAAACGATTTCTTTTTATATGTTTTCTAAGTGACTTTTTTTTTTTTTAACCTTCAGAAGTGTCACGTGATTACTGGAAGTAATTACGTGTGTTTACAATTTTGTATTCGTTTGTGGAAGACGCATATGAAGAGATTTCTCCCAAAGATGCTTGTACACCCATCACTCCTGTAAAATAAATTTGAACTACCACCAATCGTATACGTTCAACCGCAACTAGTTCACAATTGGCACATCGTTTTATCACTGGTTAAGATGAATTAAAAAAAAAAAATACTCTTCCTAAATTAAAAATCCAGGCTACCCCAGCACAAAATACCTAACATAGCAGGTCGATGCTCTAGCAACGTTTTTTTTTTTTTTTTTATCACAAACAAGAAAAATGCGTATATGAGGAACAAAATAATGTTAATATATTGTATATCTCAGAACAGCTATGTATTTAATTTTCCCTATTCTTTATATCAGATAATCAATAGCTAAATTTCCTTTTAAACGATTAATTGGCTTTGGGGGTGATTTTCCTATGATAAATATGGATAATGATATCAAATGAATCGTCATAGCGGTGAAATATTCCATTTTTTTAATTTGATCAGGAGGCTCAAGATTCTACTTCAAAGCCGTAGTTATATACATATATAAATAATAACCTTTTTATCTCTGAATTTCCATAGAGAAGAGGTTCTCTTTAGATTTAAAATCTTCACTTGGCAGCCTTCCTTATATGTGAATCAATTTCATATCACGTGTTACCTCACTCAGCCTTGTTACTGATATTTCTCGCCCAGGTTTTTTTTTTTTTTTTTTTTTTTTTACCCTCAATGTCTTCTGAATTTCAGATACAAGTGGTTATGTTTCACACAAATTGAGTACATTTGTGGAAGATGCACACTTATTGTTCTCGCCCCTGATTAGACGGTTTTTAGGATCACTCCATTGTGATAGTTTTGAATCACTCCTAAAGCCGATGCTTTTACCTTATCAAAACTTGTACTATTTTTTTATCATGAAAATGTCCCTAAAGATGAAAATAAAAGTAAAAAATTACCCTCGTAAAAATCTCCAAGCAGTCTCCAGACGACATCAATAAAGTTCATTCAGTGTTCCTTTAACCTTCATTTTTCTGTAGCTGTCATTAATTGTAGGTCTACGATGAGAAAGTCATAAATGGTACTTAATTATGAATGCGACATTCTCGTGTTATTTTCTGAGTGAAAGTTCATAAATATTCATTCTCTCGAGTTATCATAGTTTTGACAGATTTTACGTATGGTCTAAGATGTGCAAATCTTTTTTTTTTTTTTTTACACTAAATCACAAGGCCCGTTGCAATTTTAAAGTGCCGTTACTGCTGACAAACAAAGAAAATCTCTCTTTTCGAAAGTTTTCGCTTGTGTTTGTGACCAGTTCATTAGTTGAATCTTCTTGTTCTTAAACAAGATGCCACCTCTCTTTTATGTGAATCGATGTCATCTTATATGTTTCCAGTGATTATTTTTTTCGTTATCAGAAATATCATCTGAGTATTGGAAGCAACTGGATGTTTAAAATCGAATTTTGAATACATTTGTGGAAGGTTCATGTTTAACAATTTCGCTTCAAAATATGTTTATACAGGTATCAATGTAGTTAGTTTTGAACTTCCACCAATCGTGTACTATCAGCCGTAATTACTTAACAATTTGCACCCCTTTCCTCATATCTGAATTTCCAAATTGTTTACATGTCTTTGGAACGTAATTTTTTCTGCTTAAAACCCCCGTGCTAACCTTCGCCTGTGAATCAATTTAATCCCAGGTGTTACCTAATTTAGTTTTGTTACTTTTTTTTTTTTCCTAGTCAGAGTTTTTCACCCACAGGAATTTTTTCTTTTTTTAAGAAATTGAGAATTTCAAAAATTTTTAGTACATTTGTGGAAAATTCATATTTATTGTCCTCGCCCGCAATTATCGGGTTTTATGATCATCATCATCATCATCCGGACCTCCTTTCCCACCCAAGGGCAGGGTGAGGAGTTTTATGATCAATATATAAACAGATGCTTTTAGTGTAACAAGACGTACCAATTTTTATATCAAAAATAGAACCACAAACAAATAAGTAAATGACCCTCTTCCTTACGCAAAATGTCCAAAGAGCTCATATAGTTCATCTTCCCGTATTTTTATTTTATTTTCTTGAGGGTAAAAAGCTCATCAGTATTCCTTTTCACGAGTTATCGCAGTTTTGAGAGATTGTACAGTTGACACGAGTTCCATCTGTACCACCTAGTCGCGGGATATGGTTAACGTGGCGACAGCGCGGGTGTGCATGTTCGTGTATACATGCCCGAGAGATTTTCGAATCGCCAGGCTTCATCATCTTTGCCGTACTGTATTATTATGTAGCCGTTGTTTTATCGTGTGATATTGGCTAATAAATATTGTGCGATTGGGATAATGAGCTGGGCACGATGCTATTTATAAAGTCTGATTTATATTTAATGATTTCTCTCTTTTCTGGTAGCGTGAACCACGATACAAGTTGGGTTGCGGTTCAGAAACAGTGTGCAAGTTCACCCACAAATGGCCCGATGTAGGGGAAAGGGGAAAGTATGGGAGTGAGCGGGAGCTTGGCAGGTGAAGGAAAGGGGGATGAAGTGGGGTCACGTCGTTTACTCCTAGTTATAAATTCTTTGCCATTACAGTATATTTATTAAGGTGTCAATGATGTCCTGTATCCGAAACAATACTAAAGCTATTTGTTTTACTATTTATTATCATAGGCAACTGATTACACCCTTTTAATTACACCAAAAATAGGATACCCCCTCTATCGTTATCGTGAAGCCTGCTCCACCACCTAGACTCTTTCTTTCTCTCTCTCCCTCTGACACACACACACACACACACACACACACACACACACACACACACACACACACACACACACTGTATTTGTCATTCTATGTACTGAATTAAATCCTTTTACGATATCATTTGTTCCAACTGAAAATATGCATAGAGTTGTAATATTAATATGTTTATTAACACTGCACTGTCAGGCTGGCAATACTGAAACAAACGGACAGGAAATATGTCTGGTGTGTGTCAGCTGCAATACTCCCACAATATGCTCCGTAATATGTTCTGGGAGTTCATAATAGGCTGCTTGTATTTCTGAAAAGAAATGGTTGTCGATCAGTATGTTAATTTTAATTATTGACATAACTTGAGGATCAGGATTAACCTCTACAGTGACACTATAACGCACTAGAGTAACTATCGGGATTGGTATCAGCCATGGAACACATGATTACCTAAAACATTTACATCACTGTATGACTACCTCAAGACTATTACTGAAACGTAGCCTATGCACGTAAGTATTGTTTATTGGCTAGCGTAATCCGTACGGTGATCTGGGAATGTATTGCACGTGTTTTGACAGTAATAAATTATAATGTTCATTAGCACAAACTGATAATGTGTGTGTCTACTGATAGGCAGCTGACGAGTTGAGAGAGAGAGAGAGAGAGAGAGAGAGAGAGAGAGAGAGAGAGAGAGAGAGTCGAGGTGGTGGAGCAGGCTGCACGTTAACGAAAGATGGGGTATCCTATGTTTGGTGTGATTAAAAGTCGTCTACAATAATAAATAATAAAAAACAAACAGGTTTATTATTATTTAGGTTATACGATATCAGACACCTTAATAAATATACTGTAATGGCAAAGAATGTATAACTGTTGGAGTAAACGACGTGACCCTGCTTCATCTCCTTTCCCTTCACTTGCCAAGCCCTCGCTCACTCCCACACTTTAACCTTCCCCCTACATCGCCCCATTTGTGGGTGAACTTGCTACTGTTTCTGTATTGTGGTTCATGCTATTAGAGAAGAGAAAAATTAAAGACGAGATTATTTTATACTAATCAAGTTTTATAAATAGAATAGTTCACAGCTCATTATCCTAATCACACAGTATTTATTAGCCAACATCACACCATAATACAAAAATCACATAATATTGGCGTTTCGAAAAATTCTCGGACATGTACAGTTGCGAGCAGATGACTCGAGGCCACCTAGGCCACCAACATGTTGGTGTTTAATCTGGCAACAGTGGTAGCTGTGAACTTGACCGAGATTCAGTCGGCTGTTCGGGCGAAACAAACCCAGTGATAATTTGTCAATGTGCAGTTCTAACTTGTCTCCAATCAATATCATGCATGTAAACGTATTATACTGATAATGATTATCGTGTCGTACACATGGTAGATATATTTATAACCATAGTATTACAATAGTGGCATCCAAATAGTGCTGCGTTCATTCATGTGAGACACACGGATATCCCGAGCGTGCTGCTCCATCACCACCTTGGTTTGTGACGTAGGCACCACGTGACGCCACATATGGGGAGGGGCATGAAGGTGGAACCAATTGGCCCGTTCATGATGATAAATATTTATAGAGTAATCGTTCGACTTTACCACTCGAATATTAAACAAACATTGGTTGCATATGTCAAAACAAGCTTATTATAACCGTTAATCCCATATACGTTTAATACCGCAGCCAACAGCCTGCCCCCTCCCCCCTCCTCCTCCCATCTGACGTCCCACCTCGTCCCTCCCTTCCTCACCCACCACACTCCTTATAACTCCCACACACCCCTCCCCCTGTTCCGTCTAACTGTGGTGTGAACCTATAACTCTCCCACCTGCTTCGGATTTAGACTTCGACGAAAGTGAGGTTCACGGTGAGGGATGGCTGACATGACAGCATTTTTGTGATAATACTGCTAGGTTGCGGGGAAGCTGAGAAAGCTACGGCATCTCTTGAAAACTGGTAAAAGTTATTTGGTTCACTACAACAGTCGAACCAAATAAATCACTACCGATACCCGTGTGTCTCGCATGAATGAATGTACCACTATTTGGATGCCTGAGCTGTAATACTATGGTTATAAATATAACTACCATGTGTATGACATATGTTTACTTGCATGATACTGATCGGAGACCAGTTAGAACTGAACATTGCCAAATTATCAATGCGTTTGTGTTGTCTGAACAGCCGACTGAATCTCGGTCAGGTTCACAGCTACCACTGTTACCAGATAAAACACCAACATGTTGGTGGACTAGGTGGCCTCGAGTCATCTGCTCGCAACTGTACAGTCATCAGCATAAATTAGCTGCAAGCCTACTCGTGTGATGTGTCCTTTTGTCTGGCAACAGTGTAGGGGAACCAGTTGCCACAAAGACTTTTATGCACTTGAAAGACGTGTTTTTAAGAGGTGGTAATAGAGACCGCCTAAAGAAATGTTATGGAACGACGAATGAGCGTAAAACTCTGATATTCCTCATTATAACTGTCTAAACTCTCCTCCTCTCTCTCTCCCCCTTACTCCTTCTAATGTCCCCCCATCCCTCCCTCTCCCTCCTACCCCCCATCCACGTTCATGCCTCTTCACTTTCTCCTCTCCCCACCTTGTCTACCTTCATTCATTTATCCACGGCTCTAACCTGATTGGCGCGTCAGAGTTATCTCTTGATTTTTTGCTAAACCCAGCCTGCCCTATTCCCATTTGCTCGCCGTACTACCAACTATATCCAAGTTTTATTATCATTATTCCTTCCTGTTCGTCTCATCCTCTCTCTCCCCGTCTCTTTCCCACTTGTTTTATTTCAGTTGTCTTTATTTTCACAATCTTTTGTCACTGCCAACAGCCGGGAGATAAAGGAACATTGAGGTCTCGCTCTTGTGATGTATTACTTACTGGTGTTCGTTTGAGTGAGCCTGGCAGTCGGTGGCTATTACTTCAGTAGGCGGAATTAAACAAACCTTTGTTCCCATCCCTCCTATATGTCTCTCTTTTCAGGGAAAATGTTCCCATTCTTCACTGTTCACCTATTCATGAAGCAGTATCAGACCATAATGTTTCGAACTGCCGCATCATGTTTGAAGTAGAGATTGGGAGAAAAAGACTTGCATGGCAAGAAGCTCCTGAATATCAAGTAACAAAAAGGCTACAGGAATACACAAGAAACAGAGAAGAGTGCTATTCATTGCGTAGTTTAGCGCCGTGGAAAATATAAGGTAGACAGGGCAGGGAGAGAGGGGGAGAGCGAGGTGAGGTGAGAGGTAGGCTGGGGAGGGTCATCGAGAGGGGTACGGGGAAGAGAGCGAGAGTTTCATTCCATAACATTCATCTGTCGTCTTCTGCACATTTTTGTGCTGATCATATATAAAGAATGTTGCATTCTGGACGATTTTTAGTACTAATACTTATAAACACGTCTCTAAAGTGTACAAAAGACTGTGTGGCAACTAGATCGAATACACTGTTGCCAGACGAAACTACCACATCACGCGAACAGGCTTGCAGCGAATTTGTGCTGACGACTGTACACACGATCACACACACACACACGAGCGCTCTATTGCCACAACCATATCCTGCGACTAGATTGTCCACGTGGAAGTTTTGTTGACTACACCTAAGGAAATCTGGCTACTAGTCTAACACGAACCTTCATAAACTGCAAATATTCTTCATTTTTCTCACATTCAATCAGGAGGCTCAATGCAATTTTAAAGAGCTACTACGGCAGATAAAAAAAAAAAAAAAAGATTTTTCTCGCTTTTTTTCCGTGACCATTACATCAATTGAATCTTCTTGTTATACACCTCAGATCCCAGCTCTCTATACGTGTTAATCAATTTTATGTTCTGTGTTCCATAAATGACTTTTTTTTTCGCCCTAAGAAGTGTCATCGGGGCATTGGAAGTAGTTGGGTGAGTTACAAAACGAATTTTGAGTACATATTGGGTGCATATTTAACGATGTCGCCCCAAAATATGTTTATAAAGTCATCAATCCAGGAAATAATTTTGAACTACCCACAGTCGTATTACTATAGGCAGTAATTAGTTCACAATTAGCATTCTTTTTTTTATCTCTGGATTTCCAAGTTGTTTACACGTCTAATGAAACGAAACTTTAGGCTTGAAAACCTCAAGTGCCAGCCATCTTTACCTGTGAATCAGTTTCATCCCAAATGTTGCCTAGTTTAGCCTTCATACAATTTTTTTTTTTTTCCAGTCGGAATTTTCTCACCCTCAGAAATATTTTCTGAATTCTAGATATACTTGGAAAGGTTTCCCAACAAATTTGAAGTAAATTTTTCGTTTCATATATATTGTTTTCGATCGAAATTCTGCTGTTTTTAGGATCACTCCAGTGTAATCGTTATGAACGTCTCCTAAAGCCTGATTTTTACTGTAATGAGGTACCATTTTTAAATCTTGAAAGTACCACTGGAAATGAAATGAATAACGCAAATGACCTTCTTCCTTACGTAAAAAATCCAGTTTCCTGACGACATTAATACAGTTCATTGAGTCCCTTAAAACTTCATTTTAGTAGCTCTCATTCACCATATGTGTACGATGACAATGTTATAAGTGGTAATTAATTATATATGTGCGTGTTATGGTAGTTTATTCTTTCTCGTATTTTTTTTCGTTAGCGTCAAAAGATGATCAGTATTACTTCTCACGAGTGATAGTTTGGAGAGATTTTGCGTAAGAAAATGTGCCTCCGAACCCTAAAATACCAGCCTTCCTTACCTGCGAATCAGTTTCATCCCACGTGTTACCTCATTTAGTGTTACTATTTTTTTTTTCTGATTTTTTCTACAAGAAATGTTTTTCTGAACATCCGATACACTTTGGAAGGTTTCTTATGTTATTTAGAGTATATTTGTGTAAGTCCTATGTTTAGCGTTTTCGCACTCAATTATGCGGTTTTTATTATCAGTCCAGTATAATAGTTTGGAATTACTCCTAAATCGGTTGCTTTTAATTTAACACGATATTTTATAAATGAAAATAAAAGTAACACTTTTCCTACCGTAAAGCACCAAATAATCTCCAGACGACAGTGTTAGTTCAATCGGTGTTCCTTCAATCTTCATTTTTTTTTGGTAGAGTAGCTGTCATTCATTTTATTTTACGGAGATGAGGAATAGAGTTATATAATCAATTATACATCTCGGTACCTTGAAAGAATAATCAAAAATGAAAAATACACATGATCGTAGTCCTAACGTAAAGAATCCAAACTTTCTCCATATCACCCAGTGTTCCTCCAGCCTTCATTTTTTTAAGTAGGTGTCATTCACTGTATGTCAACGATGAGAATTAGTGATATATATCAGGGTATTGCGATTGTGTTTAAACTTTTTTGTATTAATTTCTGTTCATCAGCATTTTTTCTCATTGTATCCCCCCCCCCCAAATAGCGGGGGGACACAATCTGGCCGCACTATGGGGTAGTACTACTACTCTGCGGCCATGTTGTGTTAGGAAGAATAATGCCACCGAATTCCCTGCGTGTCGTAAAAGGCGACTAAAAAGGGAGGGGTGAGGGGACAATGGACCCCCTCTGTTTTTTAGTTCCTAAAAAGAGACAGGCCAGAGAAAGGGATGGGGTATGGAGTTATCCCCTTACCCTGAAGATTGGGTCTATGAATGTGCATGGATGTAGCACAATTGAGGGTAAAACAGAGGAGATTGGGAGAATGTTTATGAGAAGAAAGTTGGATGTGTTAGCTTTGAGTGAAACGAAGATGAAAGGGATGTGTGAATGGAAGATTGTCAGGTGTTGATAGAGGAAGGCCTTGTTACTGAGTCTGGAAGTACAACAGTGTGTGATTGAATGGAAGATGTCATCGAGACTGATGTGGGTGAAGGCGAAATTTGAACGTGAGTTGTGGGTGTTTGTGAGTGCATATGGGCCTGGTAGTGAAAGGGATGAAGAGAGGAAGTCTTTCTGGAATGATGTTGATGTCTCCAGAGTTTTAGAGCGAATGTGAATGTGGTAATGATGGGAGATCTGAATGCTAGAGTGGGAAATGTAGCAGTTGAAGGTGTAGTTGGTATGCATGGTGTGCCTGGAAGAAATGAAAGTGGGGAGCGAATGATAGCGATGAGTGGTGAGCGAGAGATGGTGATTGGAATTACGCTGTTTGAGATGAAAGATATTTATAAGGGTGAGACAGAAGGGTGGAAGGGTTGTTGGTAGAACAATGATGGACTCTGTGGTTGTGTCTAGGAATGTAATAGGAAGATTGTTGGATGTGAGAGTTCTGAGAGGGGAGGGTGGAGTGAAAGTTAAGAGTAGGTAAGAGATGTGTGAGAGCTAGGAGGGTTTGGTGTGGGAGGGAGATTTTGAAAGTGAGTTGGATAAGAGAAAAAGATAGAGTATCAGGAGAAATTGAAAGATAAGTGGAACGCAGTGAAAGATCAGGAAAATGGCAGTGTGGAGGAGGAATGGCAGTTGTTTAAGAGTGCTGTGGTGGCGCATGCAGAAGAGGTGTGTGGTGAGACGTGTGGGTGGTGGTGTAAGAAAAGGAAGTGAATGATGGTGCGAGGAAGTAAGTATGGCTGTGGCTGAGAAGACTTGCATATGAAGTGTGGCTGCAGAGGAAGGATGAGATGTCATATGAAAGCTATAAGGAAAAGAGGAATAGGGCGAGAAGGGCTGTGCGTGATGGCAGCAGATGAGAGGCGGGGTAGGCGGCTGACAGAGAATTTTCAACGGAATAAGAAAATGTTATGGAAGGAGGTGAAAAGGGTGCGAAAGGGAGAGCCTGGGAAGGAAGAACGAGTAAAAGCAGAGGATGGAAGGATGTTAATTGAGATGGATGCAGTAAGGATGAGTCGGGCAGAGTATTTTGAAAGATTGTTAAATGTAGAGGAGGAAAGGGTGGCTGAGACTGTGGCGAATGGAAGGGTGCAAGGAATAAATGTGTTGGGAGAGTTGAATGATTCTTTGATCACGAAGGAGGAAGTGGAGAAGGCAGTAAAGGAGATGAAAACAGGGAAAGCTGCAGGTATGGATGGGTGTGCAGTGGAATGCCTGAAGGGTGGTGGAGTGACTATTGTTGACTGGTTAGTAAGATTGCTGAATGTGTGCTTTGTGAAAGATATGGTGCCTATTGACTGGGCAAGTGCTTGTGTGGTCTCGCTGTATAAAGGTAAGGGTGATAAGTATGAATGTACTAGCTTTAGGGGTATAAGTCTGTTGAGTGTTGTAGGTAAGGTTTATGGTAGTGTTAATTATGAGAGTTATATAGGGTACAGAGGGAGTGATTGGTGATGAGCAATGTGGCTTTAAGAGAGGGAGGGGATGCGTGGATCAGGTGTTTGCTGTGAGACAAATGTGAAAAGTATTTAGCGAAAGGCAAGGGTGTGTTTTGGGCATATGATAGAATTGATAGGGAGGCTTTGTGGACTGTTTTAAGATTGTATGGACTTGATGGTAGGTTACTAAAAGGGGTGAAAAGTTATGTAAGTAGTGGAGCGTGTGTAAGAGTGGAAAATGCTGTGAGTGATTGGTTTCAGGTGAAAGTGGGGCTCCAAGAGGGATGTGTGATGTCGCCTTGGTTGTTTAATATTTACATGGATGGTTTTGTAAGGGAGGTGAATGCAAGAGTTTAAGGTGGAGGTCTGAGTCTGGTGAATGTTGATGGTGGAGAGTGGAATCTGAAGTAGCTGCTGTTTGCAGATGATACTGCACTGGTGACTGATTCAGAGGAGAGATTGAGACAGTTGGTAGAGGAGTTTGGAAGGGTGTGTGAAAGGAGGAAATTGAAAGTAAATGAGAATAAGAGTAAAGTGATGAAGTGTACGAGGTTGGTAGATGGTAGGGGGATGAATATAGTTTTGAATGGCGAGTTGCTTGAGGAGGTAGTTTTAAATATCTAGGGTCACATGTTGCTGTGGATTGAAGAATAGACGCTGAAGTGAAGTTTAGAATAAATGAAGTAGGAAAGGTGCTGGGAGGTATGAAAAAAGTGTTTAGATGTCGTTCGCTTAGAATGGATGTAAAGAGAAGGCTGTATGAGGGTGTTGTGGTACCGACTGCATTATATGGGGCTGAAACATGGAATATGGGTGTAGCAGAGAGGAAAAGTTTGAATGTAATGGAGATGAGGTGTCTGAGGAGTATGTGTGGAGTGACGCGTACGGATCGAGTGCGAAATGATGAAGTGCGAAGGAGAATTGGAGTTGTTCGGGAGATGGCTGGTAGAGTTGAGCAGAGGGTGTTGCGATGGTTTGGGCATATGGAGAGAATGGATAATGAGCGATTGGTGAAAAAGATAACTAGATCTGATGTGAGAGGTGTAAGGCTGAGAGGAAGACCACGAATAGGATGGATGGACAGTGTGAAGAGAGCGCTGGATGCGAGAGGGATGTCTGTTGAGCAAGGAAGAATGGCTGTGCGTGACAGAAATAAATGGAGAGAAACTGTGAATGAATAAGTGATGACGGAGCCCTGAGGGGATATTCTCCCGCATTTGGTCTGATCAGCTATTTCAGGTCAGGTGCGGGTAAGGGGATGAGTCTGTTATGATGTGGCTGGGGTAAACCAGCTCTGCTGTCGGGCCCTGCTGCGGATGTCACTGATTGCATTGCGCAGTTGACCCTTGTGCGGTGTGGTGCGGTGATGATCTGTCCGTTCTCCCTTTTGGGGCTAAGATGCGAATGAATGTGTTTGAATGGATGAGTAAATGGGGAGTGTGTCGTCCTGTCTCGGCTACCTCCCTTTCCTTGGGGGAAGTAGCCTAGGTATATAGATAGATAGATAGATAGTTTTACAGTATTAAATTATAGGGAAACATATTATATGCAACATCATTGCTAATTAGTCCTTATTAGCACTAAATGATAATATGTGTGTCTACTGATAGGCGAATCTGTAACGAAAACTGGTCATGTATTGCACATGTAGTTTGACAGTATCAAATTATAGGTAAACATATGCAACGTCATTGCTAATTAGTGCTCATTAGCACTAAATGATAACGTGTGTGCGTCTCCTGATAGGCAGCTGACGAGGTGAGAGAGAGAGAGAGAAAGTGGTGGTTTAGCAAGCTGCACATTAACGAGAGATGTTGTATCCTATATTAGGTGTGATTAAAAGGGTGTAATCAATTGTCTATAATAATAATAAAAAAAAAAACAGGTTCATTATTATTTAGGATACAGGATATCATTGACACCTTATTAAATATACTGTAATGGCAAAGAATTTATAACTGTTGGAGTGAACGACGTGACCCCATTTCATCCCCCTTCCCTTCACTTGCCAAGCCCTCGCTCACTCTCACACTTTCCCCTTCCCCCTAAATCGCGCTATTTGTTGGTGAACTTCCTCACTGTTTCTGAACCACAACTCAATACAAGATAAAAGAAGAATTAACAAAGAATTATTTTATATTAATCGGACTTTATAAAAAGCATAGTGCGCAGCTCATTTTCCCAATCATAGTGTTTATTAGCCAACATCACAGCATAATAAAAAGACCACATAATAATATAGTATGGCACAGGATGAAGCTTCGCGATTCGAAAAATTCTCGGGCATGTACAGTCAACAAAAGTTCCACCTGGACCACCTAGTCGTGGGATATGACTAACGTGGCAACAGCGCGCGCGTGTGTGTGTGTGTGTGTGTTCGTGAATACATGCCCGAGAATTTTCGAATCATCAAGCTTCATCCTCGTTGATGTATTATATTATTGTGGTCATTTTATTATGCTGTGATATTTGCTAATTCATACTTTGTGATTAGGATAATGAGCTGTGCACTATGCTATTCATAAAGTCTAAGGTATATAAAATAATTCTCTTATCTTGTAGCGTGAACCACGATACAGGATGAGTTGTGGTTCGAAACATCTCACTGTTTCTGAACCACAGCTCAACCTGTATCGTGGTTCACGCTACAAGATAAAAGAATTATTTTATATAAATTTGACTTTATAAACAGCATAATGCACAGCTCATTATACCAATCACACAGTATTTATTAGCCAATATCACAGCATAATACAATGACCATACAATATTATAATACGGTAAAGATGATGAAGCTTGATGATTCGAGAAATTCTCGGGCATGTACACATGCACACACACACACACACACACACACACACACACACACACACACACACACACACACACACACACACACACACACACACACACACACACACACACTGTTCCCACATGAGCCATATCTCGCGACTTGCTGGACCAGGTGGAACTCTTGTTGACTGTACACACGAACACACGCACACGCGCTGTTGCCACGTTAACCATATCCTGCGACTAGATGGTCCAGGTGGAACTCTTGTTGACTGTACCGAAGGAAATCTGGCTCATGGTCTAACACGAACCATCATGAAGTGCAAATATTCTTTATTTGTTTCACATTCAATCAGGAAGCTCGATGAAATTTTAGAGTCCTACTACGGCAGACAAAAAAGAAAACCTTTATTATTAGAAATTTCTCGCTTTTTTTCCGTGACTATCATCAAATGATTCTTGTTGTTCTTAAACTCCTCAGATCCCAACTCTCTTTACGTGTTAATCAATTTCATGTTATATGTTTCATGTGATTTTTTTTTCTTTTTTTTTTTCACCCTCAGAAGTGTCATCTGGGTACTGGAAGTAATTGGGTGAGTTTCAAAAGGAATTTTGAGTATTTTTGTTGATGGTGCATATTTAGCGATGTCGCCCAAAAATATGGTTATACAGTCATCAATCCAGGGAACAGTTTTGAACAACACCCAGTCGTATTACTATAAGCAGTAGTTAGTTCTCAATTGGCATCCTTTTTTTTGTTTTTCTCTGAATTTCCAAGTTGTTTACACGTCTAATGAAACGAAATTCCTTAGACTTGAAATCCTCAAATGCCAGCCTTCTTTAACTGCGTCAATTTCATCCCACTTGTTTCCTAGTTTAACCTTTTTTTTATTTTTCGTTCTTGGGGTTTTCCCATCCTTAGAAATATTTTCGGAATTCTACATACAATTGGAAATGTTCGAAAACAGAAGTAAAGTACATTTTCGGAAGTTTCGTATATATTGTTCTCCCTCGAAAATTTGAGGTTTATAGGATCACTCCAGAATAATCGTTTTAAATGTCTCTCAAAGTCAAATTTTTACTGTAACATAATTTGTACCATTTTTTAATCTTGAAAGAATCACTATAAATGAAAATGAATAACGCAAATGACCTTCCTTATGTAAAAAATCCAAACAATTTCCAAACGACATTAATACAGTTCACTCAGAGTTCCTTCAAACTTCATTTTGTAGTTAAAGTTGTGGTAATTAATTATATCTCCGTATTGCGGTAGTTTGTACTTTCTCGTTAGCATAAAAAACTCATCAGCATTCCTTCTCTCGAGTGACCACAGTTTGGAGAGATTTTGCTTAAGAAAATTTGGCTTCGAACTCTAAAATACCAGCCTTCTTTGCCTGCGAATCAGTTTCATCCCATGTGTTACCTCATTTAGCTTTTTTTTTTTTTTCCTTGGCGCTTTTTTTTTTTTTTTTACTAGAAACGTTTTCTGAATTTTCGATATAATTTGGAAAGTTTCCCAAGTCATTTGGAGTACATCTGTGGAAGTTCTATTTTTAGTGTTTTCGCACTCATGCGGTTTTTATTATCAGTCCAGTATAATAGTTTGGTATTACTCCTAAAGCGTTTGCTCTTAACGTAACAAGACTTGAACCATGTTTTATCATGAAAATACCAATACAGATCTTTACGTAAAAATCCAAACAATCTCTAGACGACAGTAAAATAGTTCAATCGGTATTCCTTCAATCGTCATGTTTTTTAGCAGTTATATTGTGATTTCGCAAAAAAAATATGTTTATACAGTCATCACTCCAGTAAAATAGTTCTGAACTACCATAATCGTTTACTGTTCACAATCGGCACTCCTATTTTTTGTCTCCAAATCTCTAAATTGTTTACACGTCTCTAACGGAACCAAATTCTTTAGGCTTAAAACCATCAAATGCCAGCCTTCTTTACCTGTGAATCAAATTCATCGCACTTGTTTCCTCATTTATTCTTGTTACTGATTTTTTTTTCGAGTAGCAATCTTTTCACCCTCAGAAATGGATTCTGAATATTTGATACAATTGGGAAGGTTTCTCAGCAAATTTAGAGTGCATTTGTGTAAGTTCTTTTGTTTCTTCACTCTCATTTATGAGGTCTTTAGGATCACCCCAGCATAATAGTCTGGAATTACTCCTATCGTCGATGCTTTTAAAGTTACAAGACCTACTATTCTTTATGCTGAAAGTACCACTACAAATCAGAACAAAAGTCACAAATGACACTCTTCCTAACTTAAAAATCCAAACAATCTCCAGACGGCACTAATACAGTAGAATCGTTGTTAATTCAATTTTCAGTTTACTCGTTCACAATATATCTATGGCGATGAAGAATGGTAATTAATTATATACCTTGGTACTGGGTTACTATTTATACTTTCTCGGATTAAATTTTAGACAAAAGTTTATCCTTCTCACGAGCTATCACAGTTTTCAGAGAATTTACCTTATTGGTTGTGGTTTATGATCCATCGGGAATCATCATAATGTGCAAATATATATATATTTTTTTAATTCATCCAGGACGCTCGATGCAATTTTAAAGTGGTACAGCTGCAGATGAAGAAACTTTTTCTTATTCGAAATTTCCGGCTAGCTTCGGTGACCCCCCCGAAATCAACTGATACTTCTTGTTCTTAAACACCTTAGATGTAAGCTCTCTTTACGTGTGAATAGATTTCTTTTTCCTATTTTTTTCTTCACAATCAGAAGGGTAAGCAGGGTACTGGAAGTAATTGCGTGTGTTTAACCAAATTTGAGTACATTTGTGAAAGATGCATATTTAGCGAATTCCCCCTAAAATATTTGAACTACCCCCAATCGTATACTTTCAACTGGAACTAGTTCACAGTTAGCACACCATTTTATCACTGAAGTCGTTGTTAAGATAAATAAAGGAGGTAGGGAGAGAGAGAAAAAAAGCGAATTGATTCTCTACCTACATAAAAAATCCAAGCTACCCATCGCAACATACACAACAAATCAGGTCGATGCTCCTGCAACCTTATTTTTTTAGACGTTATTAACAAGAAATATGCCGATATTAGGGACAAAATCATATTTATAAACTGAATATCTAGGTACAGCTATGGATTTACTTTTTTTTTTATAATTTATAGCAGATTATTAATACTAATGATTTTCCTTTTAAACGATTTATTGGCTTTCGGGGTGATTTTACCTTGGTAAACATTTACCGTTATAGTGGTAAAATATTTCATTTTTTGAATTTGATCAGGAGGTTAAAGATTCTACTTTAAACCGTGTTTATACAGATTAAAATAATATCCGTTTTATCTCCGAACTTCCTAAATGATTGCACGTCTTTAGACAATAGGTTCTCTTTAGGCTTAAAATCCTCACCTGCCAGCCTTCATTACATTTGAATCAATTTCATATCGTGTTACCTCATTCAGCCTTGTTACTGATATTTTTCGCCGACGGAAATTTTTTTTTTACCCTCAGAAATGTTTTTTGTTTTTCAGATAAGTGGTAATGTTTCCCACAAATTATGGGTATATTTGTTGAAAATGTACACTTTTTGTTCTCTTGAAAAAACGGTTCAATCACGATTGAAAAACTTTTACTATGAGCGATCAAATTTTGACCAATAAACGCCGCTCCCGGCGCCCGGTCGGTTGCCGTGGCCGAGTGGTTAATATCCCGGACTTGCGTGCGGATAACTTGAGTTCCATTCCCGAAGCTAGGTGAGAGCACCTTTCTTCTGTACGGAGGCGTTCTGGAGCACCAAAATTGGCATGAAAATCGCAGAAATTCTCTGATGTCGAAAAACCTGGTCCCATCTTGATTGATAATTTTTTATTAGAGTTCAGAGCGATCAAAGATTGGTTGGGAAAACAGTTCCTTCAGTACCGGGACTTTTAGAAATCGAGTGTACTCGGGCCCGAATAGCCCACGAGCACTTGTATATATTACTGTATTATATATATCCATATCATATGATACTACCTTATAAAATTGGTACATATTTATTTGACCTTGGTCAGTGCGACTTGTGATACAGAATTTTCCATGTGACCAGTTTCATGCAACTGGCTGAGCCGATGGAAAAGCCGCCTTACTCCTGAGACTTTTTTTTCCCCTCCCCAACTTCGAACCCAGCCATCTATGGGATGAACTCTGACGGAGGTTCAATACGGACGATGAGTTGATCCGAAATCTCGTCGAGCATGTATAGTCGTGGCCATAAATAATCACCTATCCCCCTGTACTCTGTTCCTCAGACTGGCTCATTTATGCTCGGCAAGTCACACTGGAGTAAGAGGGGCTGAGAGGGAGGGGCCACAGAGAGAAGGATAGGTAGGCTGCTGGACGAGCGATGGAGGGGAGGGAAGGTAGGTATGGGAGGGAGAATGAATACTGTTCGCCACTGTTCAGTGGTTGTGGAATGGTTGCATTGAGGCAGTTGGACAAAATTCAAAATAAAGCCATTAGATTAGTCAATAATCCTGCCATTACGCAGGACCCTCCTCCATCATCAGTACCGGTACGTAGAGATGTTGCTTTTCTAGCATTATTTTACCGCTATTTTTACCGTAAGTTCTCTGACGAACTTGCTTCAATTGTGCCTCCCCTTCATATCTTCTCCCGAAATATTCGTTTAGTTGGGCTACATAATTCGTCTGTTCTCTTTCATTCAGGGCATCAGGTAAAGGACTATTCGGTAGATAATGCTGCATTACAGCTTTTATAGCTGCGTCAGATAAACTTTATATAGCTGGCACGTGAGAGAAGTATACTGACGTGACAGATCAGATGGTGATATCAAAGACTGGCTCGTGAGAGAAGTATACTGACGTGATATCAAATACTAATAGAGCCATCGAGACTGTGTGGGCCCAGATTGTCAAAGCGAGGAAGCCAGAGAACGAGAGGACACTGGCCCGCCTCCTCGAGGACCAGCACACCGAGGACGAGTGGGAGCTGTTCAAACGAAACCAAAAACCATCAACAACATTGTTTCCCCGGTGCCGCGAAGCCTGCATGAGGTTTTTAAGGCATGAGGCCACTGAACTACATACTAAGGCGTCCCTGGTTGCTTTCGCTTGACCAGCGTCGGTAAACATTGACAGATATATCTTGGGAGTTTGGGTAGGATTTTGTTTCATTTTCACTCCGATTATGAGAAATATCGTTATCATATTTACCCATGCGCACAGACATCAAATTTATTTATCTTTTACGCATAGTTATTTTAAATAGTCTTCATATGAAGATGTCATTAAATAATTATTGAATTGACATGATGGTGACTGTACAGAGGGAGTGTATACCGCGAGGGTGATTATATTTACTGTGGACACAGACATGTCAAAGGTTGTATATAATATTTAGTTCCAAAAAGTAGTTACATGTAAGGTACACAAACATTACAGAAGTCAAAGCCATCCAGATTCCATTCTGCATCTGGTTAAAATATACACAAATATCTGGCTCCGTACGAATGTTTGATGTCATGTCAGTATATTTCTCTCACGAGCCAGTCTTTGATATCACCACCTATCTAAAACTTGTTATCTGACGCCGCTAAACAAGGTGTAATGCAGCTTTATCTACCGAACAGTAACTCCTTTATATGATGCTCTGAATGAAAGAAAATAGACAAATTATGTGGCCACAACTTCGTATTTCATTCTCCCTCCCCTACCTCTCTCAATGCTCTCTCAATCCACCCCAGCACCACCGCTCGTCCCCCCCCACCCACCTTCCCATCTCTCTCTGGTCCCTCTTCTCAGCCCCTCTTACTCTAGTGTGAGTTGCCGCGCATAAATAAGCCAGTCTGAGGCACGGGGTGCAGGAGGATAGGTGATTATTTAGGGCCAAGACTGTACATTAAGGGAAGTTCCGCATTACCCACCTCTCGAAGCACTGGTGTGAGACGAGTGAATGTGAAGCGGCAGGGTCTGGTAACTAAGTGTGGAGGGAGTGGTGGGGGGATTGGAGGCAGAGGAGGGTTTGGTGATAGACTGGGAATCACGTGTGTCTGCAGTGTATGACTTGGACAGTGTGTTTGAGTTAATTTTGTAAGGATAGATGACAATAATGATGCTAACATTTTATTTAAATAAGAACGTAGCTGTCTGAAGAGTTAGTGTTGTCAGGAAAGTTGTGGAAGTTTGCTGGGTTAGGACAGAGGTTTGAATGCTTTCATTCCCTCTCGACTAACATGAGACGTTTCCCCTGGAGATATTTTAACGATATATATTTTGTTGGCTAGAAAACATCCACTGTATTATATATATATATATATATATATATATATATGTATATATATATATATTATAAATTTCTTTCCCTATATATCCTCTGTCATCCCACTACAAACATCCGCCTGCAATCATTTCCAGTGTTATTTTTTTAATTATCTCGAACTTAGTCTAGGGTAGTGTAATAATGATAATAATAATAATAATAATAATAATAATAATAATGAAACCTATATGAGCAATTAACAGACTTTTCGTTTTCGTTTAGACAGAGTGACGGGAAGCACTAATTATAAAAGCAGTCTCTGTAACTACCATTCCTATCGACCATTACAAAATGAAGAAGCATGCCTTTGAGAGTAAGCATGTATAATATATGCAGTAATGTAGACAAAGAGAACAGTGTGATACCATACAAACAACATACCACTTTTGCACTTTGGGAATACGTCGGACGCATTATCACTGAGTACTGAAATGGTGACGTAACTCTGCAAACCCTCCCACCCCCGGCCACCATCCCTCCCACTCACAATTACCTCGTGGCTATTCGTCGACCACCAATGCTCCGAACAGTGGGTAATGAAGAACTTTCCCTGGCTGTACACCTCCGGACAGAAATTTGTGATACAGGGTAATCTGCCACCAGAGGTCAGGTTAATCTCACACGCCTACCACTCCCCCTCACTTCCCCTCCATACCCACACCAAAACACTTATTTGTTTTGGACCGATGGATCGGAGATATAAAGCTTCGCTCACTCTCACGTCTTGCCGGATGTAAAGTTACTTTCATTCATCTTACTATTAGGTGTATTTCCAAGTGTATGGATCCATCTTCAATCCCACGAGAAGCAATTGTATCGACGTTTTAGCAGATTTCAATACAATGACCTTAATGAATAGAGTCTGGTTTCGAAATAGTTATCCAACGCGTTCCTAGCGGTAGATTCAAATCCAAGTAACAGTTAAAAGCTATATGGTGTGTTACGGAACAGAGAAAGATAACTTACACTTTAAGTGAGAATACTAAAAATCACTACTGTCCCGTAAAGTTCCAGGTTCAAAACAAAAGAGTTAGGTAAAATTACAAGTTAAAGTTAATGCTCAAACTAACAACAAAACATTCAGGACTCATAAGGATAATGTAATGACAAATAAACAGGTTAAATATATGGTTAACTGCAATAGCCTCTATTAACACGAAATTAGCAAGAGTAAATTTAACTAAGTCAGCCCTGATAAAATGAGATACACCGGGTAATACTCAGTTAATGCAAGATAAATTATTACAGATACAAAATATTATAAAAAATGACAAAACTCTACATTAATCAAAAACCTCACTAGGCCCAAGAATTAAACTTATGCTATACAGTACAAGAACAAAATGCAACAACACGTATACTCAAATCACACAGCTGCTAGATGGTTGGAGACTTCCTGAGAAATTCACAATAATAATAACTGCACAGGGGAGGACATGTGAACAAAATGAGGAGCAGATCTAAGTGGCAATGATGCAGAGACTGAGCTCATTATATAGGGGCCAGGAGAGCTTGATACAACTTGTAAGAAGGACGAGCAAATGAAGCCATGGGGACAAAAAGCTGAAAATCCCGCTCTGAATAACAGAGAGAACGACTTACTCTACTATAACGGTAGAAGGGGGGAACTGAGGCAGAACACGCTCGTGATCAAACATGCAGCAACTGTGCGTTAAAATTACACAAAGGATGATGAAATCATAGGCTATGTAACACCTCCCCACAAAGAAAAAAGAAATTTACAAAGGAAATTTCTTATTACTCTAAAACAATCTGTATATGATATTACAGAACATGCAAAAGCCTTTCCTAATGTTACAAAACATGAGATCTCCCTAGCATGTTCAGTCATAGGTACTTGCCAGTATCCCTTTAACAAATCAAACTTACTTATGTACCTAGCCTTTCCGATCTTGTCTATGCAATCTTCCACGCGAGGGAGAGGGTAAGTGTCTGTTTTGGTTATCTGATTAACACGTCCTTAGTCAATGCAAAGCCACTGTGACCCACCTGGCTTAGGGACCAGAGTGACAGGAGAACTCCACTCGCTCTGACAGGGCTCAATCATCTTGTGGTCCAACAGGTAGCCAAGCTCCTTCTGGATGAGAGGAACTTTCACTGGGTTCACACGGTAAGGAGGCAATTTAATTGGCTTTGCGTCTCCAACATCGACATCATGCATCAACACAGTGGTTCTTCCTGGAGTGGCACGGAACACTTGCGGGTACTCCTGCAGTAATGCCGAAAACTCCTGCCTTTCCTTGGGAGGTAGATGAGAAAGCTTAGTCTGGAGATCGTTCATGATATCAGGATTCTTCCCCAAACTATCACTCAGGCTCATACTGCATGGGAGAGCTTCACTTGCAGACTCGGGTGGAACAGCTACAGTGCAGACTGGATCATCTTCGTCCCGCCCGTGATACAACTCCAGCATGTTGATGTGACACGCTTGCTCTTTCCACGATCTGGTGTGGCGATGACATAGTTGACATCACTGAGTTTCTTCTCCACGAAACAAGGACCACTAAACTTGGCTTGAAGAGGTTGCCCATGAACTGGTAGCAGAATCAAAACCTGATCTCCTGGCTGAAAGTGGCGTAACCTGGACTTCTTATCATACCAAGTCTTCATTTTCTCCTGAGCAGCTCCTAAATTCTCTCTCGCCAGCTGTAAAGCAGTGGACAGCCGTTCTTTGAACTTCATCACATACTCCAGCAGGTTGACGTCATCTTCCTCCGACAGCCAGCATTCCTTGAGTAACTTAAGGGGTCCTCTTACTTCGTGGCCAAACAGTAGTTCAAAAGGTGAGAAGCCCAGTGATTAATTTGGAGATTCTCTTGCAGCAAACACAACGAATGGAAGACCTTTATCCCAGTCTTTCTGATGTTCCAAACAGTATTTCTTGAGCATCGATTTGAGTGTTTGATGATATCTCTCCAACGCTCCTTGGGTCTGGGGATGGTAAGCTGAAGACGTGATCTGGGTGATGCCCAACTCTTTTAGAGACTGCTTGAAAACATTTGACATGAAATTACTTCCCCGGTCTGACTGTACCTCCTTGGGCAGACCAACTTTGTGAAGAACCCTAGCATTTCCTTAACCACGTTCTTTGCTGAGATATTTCTAAGTGGAATGGCTTCAGGATAACGAGTAGCCATATCAATCATGGTCAACACATAAGAAAATCCTGAAGAAGTCTTAGGAAGAGGGCCCACAATATCCACCAACACACGGGTGAAAGGCGCCTCAAAAGGAGGAATGGGAACTAGAGGCGCAACCTTTTCAGTCTGATTACACTTCCCCACAACTTGACAGGTGTGACAAGACTTATAATACCAGGAAACATCCCTGAAGATACCTGGCCAGTAGAAGTGTTTCAAAATGCGTGCCACAGTCTTCCTCACTCCAAGGTGTCCGCCAAACTGGAATCATGAGCCACTCTAATGATATCCTGCCTACAAACATGAGGGATGACAACTTGATGTACAACCTCCCATTCACAGTCGGCTGATGCTGTTGGGGGTCTCCACTTCCTCATATGTACTCCTGACTTTACATAATAACAAGTAGAAGCACCGGCTGACTCTTCTTCACTGTAAGCAGAGTTAGCTAGACCTTTCAACTCAGGGTCAGCAACCTGCAACTCAACCAACTCTTGACGAGACAAATTATCAACACTACGGGGTACTGCCTCATCTGGTGAGTGGTCCAAATTAGCAAGAAAAGTGTCAGCTAGGATAACATCATCATCATTATCCTCTAAATCACCAGTAACTTTAGACTTAGCCCTAGTGACAGCACATGCAGAGAACACATCAGGGATATCACAAACCTGGGTCGTAGTCACTGGTTCACCAGACAACTGAGGAGCTGGACACACTTGACTTCCACCAATATCATTTCCAAGTAAGAAAGTTACACCTGACATTGGGAGTGTCTCAACCAACCCAACCATAACAGAACCATTAACAAAACCAGACTCTAAATTCACTCTGCACAGAGGGACAGAGAAGTAATTATTCCCTACACCTTGTAAGATTACAGTTTCATCAGAGGAATTAACATTAGGGCCTAGAACACTGGTCAGCATAAGGGATTGGCAAGCACCTGTATCACGATATATTTTAACTGATTTCCTGTCATTACTGTCCAGAGGACTGACAAAACCATCAGACAGGAAATTAGCACATGAACTCTTGAGAGTGTCACCCACGTTACTGCTCAAAAGAGGAGCTCCATCATGAGAATTTAAGTTACCCCTCAAAGCAGGTTCAGTTAACTCAGTTAAAGAATTCTGGGAACTCTCAAGAGTGGACACTAGACCAATTGACTGAATATTTAAAGACTCCTTTTTGTTCACATCACGCTGTCTCCTGAAACATCTCTCCGTAGTATGACCAAGCTTACTACAATAAGTACATTTACTTTTCTGAAATCTAGAGGTGAAGCTGGTATTTACTTCCTAGAAACATCATCCTTATTCTCTTTCCTGTTACCTGTACTCTGAGCAGAGGCAACGTACTTACTCTCAGCTTTCCCTTTTTCTCTAGAATATCTCTTGTGAGTGAGAACATACTCATCAGCTAAAACTGCAGCATCAGACAAATTATCTATTCTTCTCTCATCAAGATATAGGCTTACATCTTTACTAATACACCTTTTGAAGTCCTCCAGCAAAATCATCTGCTTAAATTTGTCAAAATCAGAATCCACATTCTTAGAATTTAACCACTGCTCTAACAGATCTTTGATTTTTGCATACTCAACATGGGATTGCTTATCTTGCTTGTAAGTTGTCCTAAATTTTACTCTATAGGCTTCAGGAACAAGCTCATAGGCCTTAAGAATCAAGCTCTTAACTACATCATAATTATCAGATTGATCCTGAGGCAAAGATGCATAAGTTACTTGAGCTTTACCGGTGAGAACAGTTTGAAGGAGTACTGGCCAATTCTGTTTGGGCCAATTAAAACCTGTAGCTACCCTCTCAAACAACTGAAAATACTTTGTTAAATCAGATTCATTAAAAGGAGGGACAAGTTTAACATTTTTAGCCACATCAAAATCATCAGAGCTAGATGATCCAGTTCCACCTTGTTTCATGCGATACTCATGGTCTGCCTGAATCCTAGCAATTTCAACTTGTGCCTCAGCCTCTTTAGAACGGGACTCCGCCTCCTTAGCACGAGACTCCTGCAGGGCTAGCTGTAACTTAGCTAATTCAATCTGCGTTTGCTCATTTGGAGGAGTTACATTAAACAAGCTTTCATTAATCATGTCAACAATCTGATCTTTAGAATGATGAGAGCGAACAGCAATTCCCAATTGTTGAGCAACAATCTTAAGTTCATTCTTTGTTCTGTTTTCTACATCACACACTGTTTGCACATTTGACAAAAAATCTTTAGCTTCATCAAGTGTAGTAATAGTATACATAATTAATAAGTAAGTCACAAAATATCAAGCAATATCCTTATGATATCCTGAATATCCTGGCGAGGTCGCCAAATTTATGTTACGGAACAGAGAAAGATAACGTTCACTTTAAGAGAGAATACTAAAAATCACTACTGTCCCGTAAAGTTCCAGGTTCAAAACAAATGAGTTAGGTAAAATTACAAGTTAAAGTTTAATGCTCAAACTAACAACAAAACATTCAGGACTCATAAGGATAATGTAATGACAAATAAACAGGTTAAATATATGGTTAACTGCAATAGCCTCTATTAACACGAAATTAGCAAGAGTAAATTTATCTAAGTCAGCCCTGATAAAATGAGATACACCGGGTAATACTCAGTTAATGCAAGATAAATTATTACAGATACAAAATATTATCAAAAATGACTGATATAAAACTCTACATTAATCAAAAACCTCACTAGGCCCAAGAATTAAACTTATGCTATACAGTACAAGAACAAAATGCAACAACACGTATACTCAAATCACACAGCTGCTAGATGGTTGGAGACTTCCTGAGAAATTCACAATAATAATAACTGTACAGGGGAGGACAGAGATGTGAACAAAATGAGGAGCAGATCTAAGTGGCAATGATGCAGAGACTGAGCTCATTATATAGGGGCCAGGAGAGCTTGATACAACTTGTAAGAAGGACGCGCAAATGAAGCCATGGGGACAAAAAGCTGAAAATCCCGCTCTGAATAACAGAGAGAACGACTTACTCTACTATAACGGTAGAAGGGGGGGACTGAGGCAGAACACGCTCGTGATCAAACATGCAGCAACTGTGAGTTAAAATTACACAAAGGATGATGAAATCATAGGCTATGTAACAGGTGTTACGGAACAGAGAAAGATAATGTACACTTTAAGTGAGAATACTAAAAATCACTACTGTCCCGTAAAGTTCCAGGTTCAAAACAAAAGAGTTAGGTAAAATTGCAAGTTAAAATTTAATGCTCAAACTAACAACAAAACATTCAGGACTCATAAGGATAATGTAATGGCAAAAACAGGTTAAATATATGGTTAACTGCAATAGCCTCTATTAACACAAAATTAGCAAGAGTAAATTTATCTAAGCCCTGATAAAATGAGAATACCAGATAATACTCAGTGAATGCAAGATATATTATTACAGATACAAAATATTATTACCACTGGCTGACAATATGAATTACAAAAACTTCACTAGGCCTAAGAATTAACACCTTATGCTATTCAGTACAAGAACAAAATGTAATAACACATACTCAAATTACACAGCTGCTAGATGGTTGGAGACTTCCTGAGCACTCACAATAATAACAACTGTACAGGGGAGGACAGAGATGTGAACAAAATGAGGAGTAGATCTAAGTGGCAATAATGCAGAGACTGAGCTCATTATATAGGGGCCGGCAGAGCTTGATACAACTTGTAAGAAGGACGCGCAAATGAAGCCATGGGGACAAAGAGTTGACAATCCTGCTCTGAACAACAGAAAGAACGACTTACTTTACTATAAGGGTAGAAGGGGGGAGTGAGGTAGAACACGCTCATGATCAAACACGCAGCATACTGTATGTTAGAATTACACGAAGGATGATGAAATCATAGGCTATGTAACAATGGAAAGATAAGTCCCTCTCTTGCCTTGTCATGTGCACAGCCACACATACACTCACCTACTTATGCACCTACTCAACCCAAACAACACAACCCTCTGACCTCACCCCTGCCACCCACCAAGCCCATCTATCCTTGCTATCCATCCTGCTAACCCACGAAATGCCATACACGAAGTTCACCCAACAATGCCACTCAACTCATTTGCCCATTCACTACTCTGAACCCATCCAGCCACCCAACCCATTCACCCACTTAGATAATCCCGACCATGCAATCGTCTCAGCCACCCTGGCGACCAACGGTGCCCACTCACCCTGGCGACTCTGCCCACACAACCTATCTTGCCCACCGACCCCTACCACCCACCCTCACCACTCACAAATTCCACCCATCCTTCCCCCTCACAAATTCCACTCATCCTGGTCATCCACCAGTGTCATCCATCTCATACATCCACACAACCCTCCAACCTCTCCTGAACACTCCCCACCCACCCATCCTGTCTACCAACTCCACCCACCGGCCCACCCACACATCTTCCTCAAGCCCATTCACTCCGCCACCTCACACCCATTTGAACCCGACATCCATCAAACTCATCCAAACCTAACCTACCGACCCCTCTCCGACCACCCACATATCCAGCCACCTACCCACTCAGCCCACCAAGCGCATCCACTCACTAACCCAATTCCCCGTACACTCCACACACCACACCCAATAACTGTCCCCCCCCCCCTTACTTTCCATTATTATCACTGTCCACCCACCCTGGCGATGCACCAAACTATCACCCCCACCAAATCATCCTCATTATTTACACCCACCCAACCAACTGATACACACACACACACACACACACACACCGACTGACACA